>NC_083716.1:74452419-74697466 GCF_028564815.1 Eubalaena glacialis
CCTATATCCTATGAAATCACTTATAGGCGTTATCTAATAACTGACACAAATGAACATATTTCCACAGGGAAAGGCAATCACAGACTTATAAAAAAAAAAAACTATGCTTACCTAAAAGGAAAGGTGGGGGGAATGGATAAATGAAGATTAGCATTACCATATGTATACAAATTCATATTATATACATATATCAAAAAGACCGACCATATAGCAAGGGAGGTTGATGGAACACTCTGTAATAATTTACATGGGAAGAGGATCTCTACATAAATAGATATATATAATGTGTAAATGAACCAGAGTGTGTACACCTTGGACAAACAACATTCGAACCATTACCCCAATGTAAAAAATTAAAACAACGAAGTAGAAGTAATGAGACATAAACTTATGGGTGGTTTTCCTGGCACATTCCATTCAAATTTACAACCTAGGTAAACGACTTCCAGAACGGCTCTGCTGCCCTAGTACCCAGATTTGGGAATGGAGAAATGCTGCCTCCTTGTGGCCGTTTCCCACAACAGCAGCTTTCAACCCACTGCAAAAGGTCACTAAATATTCACCAATTCAGTTCTGTAAATGACACCTGCCCTCCAAAAAATACTGAGCTCGAAAATCGACCAAAACATTCAAGAGTGCAACCTTCCAAAAAGACAATTTGAAGAGGTAGATTGTACTCACACTTTTTTTTTTCTTTTTTCTTTCAACACAAAAGAAAAAGGTGTGGAAAAATGATGAATTTTAGGAATTTTTAAAGACATGTAAACCCAAATTACAAAAACCTATCAGCTCACACCAGTCAGACTGGCCCTCGACAAAAATGCTGCAAACAATAAATGCTGACGTGATTGTGGAGAAATGAGTACCCTCGATTCTAAGGGGGACGTGGTAAGAGCCACTAATGAAAGCACAATTGAGGTGCCTTGAAAAGGTAACATTGAGCTACCATACCAGTCAATCAATCATACCCACTGCTGGGTGTATCACCTGAGAAAATGAAAATCCAAAAGTCACAGGCTGGCAATCCTGCACTCCAGCAATAGTTACCATAGGCAACACTTGGAAGCAACGAAAACGTCCATCAACAGAGGAATGCACCAAGAAGAAGGGGTCCATGTACACAATGGAATATTAGCCATGGAAAACATTGAAGCACTGCTCTTTGAGGCACCATACATGAGCCTGGAGATAATCACAAAACATGAAGTAGGACGGAGAGCAAAAGACCTATATCCTATAATATCACTTATGGCATTATCTAATAACTGACACAAATGAACATATTTCCAAAGAGAAAGACACTCACGGGCTTAGAAAACAAACTATGCTCATCTGAAAGGAAAGGAGGGGGGAATTGATAAAAGAAGAATAGTGTTACTATACGTATACAAATACATATTATATACACGTATCAAAAAGACCGAACATATAGCAAGGGAGGTCTATGGAACACTGTAATATGTTACATGGGAAGAGGATCTGTACATTAATAGACATACATAATGTACAAATGAACCAGATTGTGTACACCTAGGACAAACAATATTCTACTCTTTACTCTGATTAAAAAAATTTAAAAACCCAAGAAGAAGTAATGAGACATAAACTTATGGGGATTTCTCCTGGCAAATTCCATTCTCATTTACAACCTAGGACAACGACTTCCAGAAAGGCTCTGCTGCCCTAGTACCCAGATTGGGGAATGGAGAAATGCTGCCTCCTTGTGGCCGTTTCCCACAACAGCAGCTTTAAACCCACTGCGAAAGGTCACTAAATATTCACCAACTTGCAGTTCTGTAAATGACACCTGCCCTCCAAAAAATTCCTGGGGTCAAAAATCGACCAAAAAATTCAAAAGAGGGCAACCTTCGAAGAAGACAATTTCAAGAGGTATATTGTACACACGGTTTTTTCCTTTACGTGAAAAGAAAAAGGCGTGGGAAAATGATAAAGTTTAGGAATTTTTAAAGATATGCAAACCGAAATTACAAATACCTATCAGCTCACAGCAGTCAGAATGGCCATCAGCAAAAATGCTGCAAACAATACATGCTGAAGGGATTGTGGAGAAATGTGTACCCTGAGCTCTAAGGGGGACGTGGTAAGAACCATTACTGTAAACACAATGGAGGTGCTTTGAAAAGGTAAACATTGAGCTACCAGTGAATCAAGCATACCATCTGCTGAGCCTATCACCTGAGAAAATGAGAATCAAAAAGTCACAGGCTGGCAAACCTGTACGCCAGCAATACTTACCATAGTCAACACATGGAAGCAACAAAAATGTCCATCAACAGAGGAATGCACCAAGAAGAAGTGGTCCATGTATACAACGGAATAGTACTCCAGTAAAAAATATAAATTAAATTTAAAAAACAAACAAATGTAAGGAGACATCAGCATCTGTGGGTTTCTCCGGGCACATTCCACTCTAATTTATAACCGAAGAGCACCACTGGCCGGTAGGTCTGTTTCCCTAGTACCAGCGTGGGGAACGTAGAAAGGCTGCCACCCTCTGGCCGTTACCTGCAAAAGCAGGTTTAAAGCTTGAGCTAACGGTCACTTCATATGAACTAGTACTGCAGGGCTGTAAATGAAACCTGCCCTCAAAATGTCTTGAGGGAGGTAATGGCCAAAATATTTCAAAAGGTGACACATACTTCAAGTAAACACTTTGAAGAACTAAGCTCTAATCACAGCTGGAAAAATAAAAAGCACATGTCTTAAAGCTCAATTTCAACGCATTATGAGACACATGCAAATTCAACCACAAAGAGGTATCAGCTCACACCAGTCAGAATAACCATCAGCAAAAAACTACAAAGAATAAATGCTGAAGGTGCTGTGGAGAAGTGCATACCCTCAACTTTACGTGGGACGTAACCTGGAAAGAGGCACTAGAGAGAACAGAATGGAGGTGCCTTTAAAAGGTAAACATTGAGCTACCATATGATCCAACAGACCCATTCCTGGAACTATAACCTAAGAAGACAGAATTGGAAAGACACAGGCAGGCAAATCTGCATTGCATAGTATTACAATAGCCAAGATATGGAAGTCACCAAAAAGTCCACCGACAGATGGGTGGACAAAGAAGAACTGCTACATGTACAGATGGAATATGGGCTGGCGAAAAAATGAAACAATGCCATTTGCAGCACCATAGATGAGTCTAGAAGTAATCACACAACTTGTAGTAAGTGAGACAGCGAAAGACACATATCCTATCATATCACATACAGGTGTTACCTAAAAATTGAAACAAACGAAGATATTTCCACAGAGAAAGGCAATCACAGATTCAGTACAAAAACTTATGGTTCGCCAAATGGAAAGGTGTGAGGATTGGATACACTACCATATTGAGGTTAACGGAGAGATACAAACACATGTGAAATATATAATCACCAGAGATCTACGGAATACCAAGGGAAGACTACTCAACATTGTGTCATAACCTACATGGGAAAAGGATCTGAAGAAGAATAGATATATGTATATGTGTGAAAGAAGCACATCTTGCACACCTAGAACAAACAAAACATTGTAATCAAGTTTGCTGTGATAAAAAATAAAAATTAAGTTAGAACTATGAACAAGAAGTAATGAGACATAAACTTAAAGGGCTTTTTCCTGGCACATTCCATTCTAATTTACAACCTAGAACACCCCTTCCAGTAAGGCTCTGTTGCCCTAGTAACCAGATTTGGTAAAGGAGAAATGCTGCCGCCTTGTGGCCCATTCCCGCAAGAGCAGCTTTTAACCCACAGCTAATGCTCACTTAACATTCACAAGGACTCAGGGCTGTAAAGGACACCTGCCCTCAAAATTGTGCTGAGGTAGGGAATGGATAAAACAATGCAAAACAGGCAACATTTTCAAGAATATAGTATGAAGAGGTAAGTTTTACTCACTCTCTTTTTAAAAAAAGGAAAATGGATAAAAGCTCAACCTCAGGAAGTATTAGACTCATGTAATCTAATCTACAAAAAGTTTTCAACTCACACCAGTCGACTGACCATCAGCAAAAAGCCTATAAACAATCAATGCTGAAGAGGTTTTAGAGAACTGTGTACCCTCTAGCTGCTGGTGAGATGTAAAGTGGTTAACAGCCAATAATGAGAACAGAAGGGAGCTGCGTTTAAAAGGAAAAACTGAGGTACCATTCAATCCAGCAGGCGCACCAATGGGCCTCTCACCTGAGAAGACCAGAATCAAGAAGACCCGGGCTGCAAAAGCTGCACTGCAGCCTTATTCACAATAGACAAGACAGTGAAGCAACCAAAATGTCCATCAACAGATGAAGGGATAAAGAAGAAGGGGTCCATGTACACAATGAATACTAGCCATGGAAAACAATAAAACACTGCTCTTTGAGGCACCATAGATGATCTTGGAGATAATCACAGAACATGAGGTAAGTCGGAAAGCAAAAGTCCTATATCCTATGAAATCACTTATAGGCGTTATCTAATAACTGACACAAATGAACATATTTCCACAGGGAAAGGCAATCACAGACTTATAAAAAAAAAAAACTATGCTTACCTAAAAGGAAAGGTGGGGGGAATGGATAAATGAAGATTAGCATTACCATATGTATACAAATTCATATTATATACATATATCAAAAAGACCGACCATATAGCAAGGGAGGTTGATGGAACACTCTGTAATAATTTACATGGGAAGAGGATCTCTACATAAATAGATATATATAATGTGTAAATGAACCAGAGTGTGTACACCTTGGACAAACAACATTCGAACCATTACCCCAATGTAAAAAATTAAAACAACGAACTAGAAGTAATGAGACATAAACTTATGGGTGGTTTTCCTGGCACATTCCATTCAAATTTACAACCTAGGTAAACGACTTCCAGAACGGCTCTGCTGCCCTAGTACCCAGATTTGGGAATGGAGAAATGCTGCCTCCTTGTGGCCGTTTCCCACAACAGCAGCTTTCAACCCACTGCAAAAGGTCACTAAATATTCACCAATTCAGTTCTGTAAATGACACCTGCCCTCCAAAAAATACTGAGCTCGAAAATCGACCAAAACATTCAAGAGTGCAACCTTCCAAAAAGACAATTTGAAGAGGTAGATTGTACTCACACTTTTTTTTTTCTTTTTTCTTTCAACACAAAAGAAAAAGGTGTGGAAAAATGATGAATTTTAGGAATTTTTAAAGACATGTAAACCCAAATTACAAAAACCTATCAGCTCACACCAGTCAGACTGGCCCTCGACAAAAATGCTGCAAACAATAAATGCTGACGTGATTGTGGAGAAATGAGTACCCTCGATTCTAAGGGGGACGTGGTAAGAGCCACTAATGAAAGCACAATTGAGGTGCCTTGAAAAGGTAACATTGAGCTACCATACCAGTCAATCAATCATACCCACTGCTGGGTGTATCACCTGAGAAAATGAAAATCCAAAAGTCACAGGCTGGCAATCCTGCACTCCAGCAATAGTTACCATAGGCAACACTTGGAAGCAACGAAAACGTCCATCAACAGAGGAATGCACCAAGAAGAAGGGGTCCATGTACACAATGGAATATTAGCCATGGAAAACATTGAAGCACTGCTCTTTGAGGCACCATACATGAGCCTGGAGATAATCACAAAACATGAAGTAGGACGGAGAGCAAAAGACCTATATCCTATAATATCACTTATGGCATTATCTAATAACTGACACAAATGAACATATTTCCAAAGAGAAAGACACTCACGGGCTTAGAAAACAAACTATGCTCATCTGAAAGGAAAGGAGGGGGGAATTGATAAATGAAGAATAGTGTTACTATACGTATACAAATACATATTATATACACGTATCAAAAAGACCGAACATATAGCAAGGGAGGTCTATGGAACACTGTAATATGTTACATGGGAAGAGGATCTGTACATTAATAGACATACATAATGTACAAATGAACCAGATTGTGTACACCTAGGACAAACAATATTCTACTCTTTACTCTGATTAAAAAAATTTAAAAACCCAAGAAGAAGTAATGAGACATAAACTTATGGGGATTTCTCCTGGCAAATTCCATTCTCATTTACAACCTAGGACAACGACTTCCAGAAAGGCTCTGCTGCCCTAGTACCCAGATTGGGGAATGGAGAAATGCTGCCTCCTTGTGGCCGTTTCCCACAACAGCAGCTTTAAACCCACTGCGAAAGGTCACTAAATATTCACCAACTTGCAGTTCTGTAAATGACACCTGCCCTCCAAAAAATTCCTGGGGTCAAAAATCGACCAAAAAATTCAAAAGAGGGCAACCTTCGAAGAAGACAATTTCAAGAGGTATATTGTACACACGGTTTTTTCCTTTACGTGAAAAGAAAAAGGCGTGGGAAAATGATAAAGTGTAGGAATTTTTAAAGATATGCAAACCGAAATTACAAATACCTATCAGCTCACAGCAGTCAGAATGGCCATCAGCAAAAATGCTGCAAACAATACATGCTGAAGGGATTGTGGAGAAATGTGTACCCTGAGCTCTAAGGGGGACGTGGTAAGAACCATTACTGTAAACACAATGGAGGTGCTTTGAAAAGGTAAACATTGAGCTACCAGTGAATCAAGCATACCATCTGCTGAGCCTATCACCTGAGAAAATGAGAATCAAAAAGTCACAGGCTGGCAAACCTGTACGCCAGCAATACTTACCATAGTCAACACATGGAAGCAACAAAAATGTCCATCAACAGAGGAATGCACCAAGAAGAAGTGGTCCATGTATACAACGGAATAGTACTCCAGTAAAAAATATAAATTAAATTTAAAAAACAAACAAATGTAAGGAGACATCAGCATCTGTGGGTTTCTCCGGGCACATTCCACTCTAATTTATAACCGAAGAGCACCACTGGCCGGTAGGTCTGTTTCCCTAGTACCAGCGTGGGGAACGTAGAAAGGCTGCCGCCCTCTGGCCGTTACCTGCAAAAGCAGGTTTAAAGCTTGAGCTAACGGTCACTTCATATGAACTAGTACTGCAGGGCTGTAAATGAAACCTGCCCTCAAAATGTCTTGAGGGAGGTAATGGCCAAAATATTTCAAAAGGTGACACATACTTCAAGTAAACACTTTGAAGAACTAAGCTCTAATCACAGCTGGAAAAATAAAAAGCACATGTCTTAAAGCTCAATTTCAACGCATTATGAGACACATGCAAATTCAACCACAAAGAGGTATCAGCTCACACCAGTCAGAATAACCATCAGCAAAAAACTACAAAGAATAAATGCTGAAGGTGCTGTGGAGAAGTGCATACCCTCAACTTTACGTGGGACGTAACCTGCAAAGAGCCACTAAAGAGAACAGAATGGAGGTGCCTTTAAAAGGTAAACATTGAGCTACCATATGATCCAACAGACCCATTCCTGGAACTATAACCTAAGAAGACAGAATTGGAAAGACACAGGCAGGCAAATCTGCATTGCATAGTATTACAATAGCCAAGATATGGAAGTCACCAAAAAGTCCACCGACAGATGGGTGGACAAAGAAGAACTGCTACATGTACAGATGGAATATGGGCTGGCGAAAAAATGAAACAATGCCATTTGCAGCACCATAGATGAGTCTAGAAGTAATCACGCAACTTGTAGTAAGTGAGACAGCGAAAGACACATATCCTATCATATCACATACAGGTGTTACCTAAAAATTGAAACAAACGAAGATATTTCCACAGAGAACGGCAATCACAGATTCAGTACAAAAACTTATGGTTCGCCAAATGGAAAGGTGTGAGGATTGGATACACTACCATATTGAGGTTAACGGAGAGATACAAACACATGTGAAATATATAATCACCAAAGACCTACGGAATACCAAGGGAAGACTACTCAACATTGTGTCATAACCTACATGGGAAAAGGATCTGAAGAAGAATAGATATATGTACATGTGTGAAAGAAGCACATCTTGCACACCTAGAACAAACAAAACATTGTAATCAAGTTTGCTGTGATAAAAAATAAAAATTAAGTTAAAACTACGAACAAGAAGTAATGAGACATAAACTTAAAGGGCTTTTTCCTGGCACATTCCATTCTAATTTACAACCTAGAACACCCCTTCCAGTAAGGCTCTGTTGCCCTAGTAACCAGAGTTGGTAAAGGAGAAATGCTGCCGCCTTGTGGCCCATTCCCGCAAGAGCAGCTTTTAACCCACAGCTAATGCTCACTTAACATTCACAAGGACTCAGGGCTGTAAAGGACACCTGCCCTCAAAATTGTGCTGAGGTAGGGAATGGATAAAACAATGCAAAACAGGCAACATTTTCAAGAAGATAGTATGAAGAGGTAAGTTTTACTCACTCTCTTTTTAAAAAAAGGAAAATGGATAAAAGCTCAACCTCAGGAAGTATTAGACTCATGTAATCTAATCTACAAAAAGTTTTCAACTCACACCAGTCGACTGACCATCAGCAAAAAGCCTACAAACAATCAGTGCTGAAGAGGTTTTAGAGAACTGTGTACCCTCTAGCTGCTGGTGAGATGTAAAGTGGTTAACAGCCAATAATGAGAACAGAAGGGAGCTGCGTTTAAAAGGAAAAACTGAGGTACCATTCAATCCAGCAGGCGCACCAATGGGCCTCTCACCTGAGAAGACCAGAATCAAGAAGACCCGGGCTGCAAAAGCTGCACTGCAGCCTTATTCACAATAGACAAGACAGTGAAGCAACCAAAATGTCCATCAACAGATGAAGGGATAAAGAAGAAGGGGTCCATGTACACAATGAATACTAGCCATGGAAAACAATAAAACACTGCTCTTTGAGGCACCATAGATGATCTTGGAGATAATCACAGAACATGAGGTAAGTCGGAAAGCAAAAGTCCTATATCCTATGAAATCACTTATAGGCGTTATCTAATAACTGACACAAATGAACATATTTCCACAGGGAAAGGCAATCACAGACTTATAAAAAAAAAAAACTATGCTTACCTAAAAGGAAAGGTGGGGGGAATGGATAAATGAAGATTAGCATTACCATATGTATACAAATTCATATTATATACATATATCAAAAAGACCGACCATATAGCAAGGGAGGTTGATGGAACACTCTGTAATAATTTACATGGGAAGAGGATCTCTACATAAATAGATATATATAATGTGTAAATGAACCAGAGTGTGTACACCTTGGACAAACAACATTCGAACCATTACCCCAATGTAAAAAATTAAAACAACGAAGTAGAAGTAATGAGACATAAACTTATGGGTGGTTTTCCTGGCACATTCCATTCAAATTTACAACCTAGGTAAACGACTTCCAGAACGGCTCTGCTGCCCTAGTACCCAGATTTGGGAATGGAGAAATGCTGCCTCCTTGTGGCCGTTTCCCACAACAGCAGCTTTCAACCCACTGCAAAAGGTCACTAAATATTCACCAATTCAGTTCTGTAAATGACACCTGCCCTCCAAAAAATACTGAGCTCGAAAATCGACCAAAACATTCAAGAGTGCAACCTTCCAAAAAGACAATTTGAAGAGGTAGATTGTACTCACACTTTTTTTTTTCTTTTTTCTTTCAACACAAAAGAAAAAGGTGTGGAAAAATGATGAATTTTAGGAATTTTTAAAGACATGTAAACCCAAATTACAAAACCTATCAGCTCACACCAGTCAGACTGGCCCTCGACAAAAATGCTGCAAACAATAAATGCTGACGTGATTGTGGAGAAATGAGTACCCTCGATTCTAAGGGGGACGTGGTAAGAGCCACTAATGAAAGCACAATTGAGGTGCCTTGAAAAGGTAACATTGAGCTACCATACCAGTCAATCAATCATACCCACTGCTGGGTGTATCACCTGAGAAAATGAAAATCCAAAAGTCACAGGCTGGCAATCCTGCACTCCAGCAATAGTTACCATAGGCAACACTTGGAAGCAACGAAAACGTCCATCAACAGAGGAATGCACCAAGAAGAAGGGGTCCATGTACACAATGGAATATTAGCCATGGAAAACATTGAAGCACTGCTCTTTGAGGCACCATACATGAGCCTGGAGATAATCACAAAACATGAAGTAGGACGGAGAGCAAAAGACCTATATCCTATAATATCACTTATGGCATTATCTAATAACTGACACAAATGAACATATTTCCAAAGAGAAAGACACTCACGGGCTTAGAAAACAAACTATGCTCATCTGAAAGGAAAGGAGGGGGGAATTGATAAATGAAGAATAGTGTTACTATACGTATACAAATACATATTATATACACGTATCAAAAAGACCGAACATATAGCAAGGGAGGTCTATGGAACACTGTAATATGTTACATGGGAAGAGGATCTGTACATTAATAGACATACATAATGTACAAATGAACCAGATTGTGTACACCTAGGACAAACAATATTCCACTCTTTACTCTGATTAAAAAAATTTAAAAACCCAAGAAGAAGTAATGAGACATAAACTTATGGGGATTTCTCCTGGCAAATTCCATTCTCATTTACAACCTAGGACAACGACTTCCAGAAAGGCTCTGCTGCCCTAGTACCCAGATTGGGGAATGGAGAAATGCTGCCTCCTTGTGGCCGTTTCCCACAACAGCAGCTTTAAACCCACTGCGAAAGGTCACTAAATATTCACCAACTTGCAGTTCTGTAAATGACACCTGCCCTCCAAAAAATTCCTGGGGTCAAAAATCGACCAAAAAATTCAAAAGAGGGCAACCTTCGAAGAAGACAATTTCAAGAGGTATATTGTACACACGGTTTTTTCCTTTACGTGAAAAGAAAAAGGCGTGGGAAAATGATAAAGTTTAGGAATTTTTAAAGATATGCAAACCGAAATTACAAATACCTATCAGCTCACAGCAGTCAGAATGGCCATCAGCAAAAATGCTGCAAACAATACATGCTGAAGGGATTGTGGAGAAATGTGTACCCTGAGCTCTAAGGGGGACGTGGTAAGAACCATTACTGTAAACACAATGGAGGTGCTTTGAAAAGGTAAACATTGAGCTACCAGTGAATCAAGCATACCATCTGCTGAGCCTATCACCTGAGAAAATGAGAATCAAAAAGTCACAGGCTGGCAAACCTGTACGCCAGCAATACTTACCATAGTCAACACATGGAAGCAACAAAAATGTCCATCAACAGAGGAATGCACCAAGAAGAAGTGGTCCATGTATACAACGGAATAGTACTCCAGTAAAAAATATAAATTAAATTTAAAAAACAAACAAATGTAAGGAGACATCAGCATCTGTGGGTTTCTCCGGGCACATTCCACTCTAATTTATAACCGAAGAGCACCACTGGCCGGTAGGTCTGTTTCCCTAGTACCAGCGTGGGGAACGTAGAAAGGCTGCCACCCTCTGGCCGTTACCTGCAAAAGCAGGTTTAAAGCTTGAGCTAACGGTCACTTCATATGAACTAGTACTGCAGGGCTGTAAATGAAACCTGCCCTCAAAATGTCTTGAGGGAGGTAATGGCCAAAATATTTCAAAAGGTGACACATACTTCAAGTAAACACTTTGAAGAACTAAGCTCTAATCACAGCTGGAAAAATAAAAAGCACATGTCTTAAAGCTCAATTTCAACGCATTATGAGACACATGCAAATTCAACCACAAAGAGGTATCAGCTCACACCAGTCAGAATAACCATCAGCAAAAAAGTACAAAGAATAAATGCTGAAGGTGCTGTGGAGAAGTGCATACCCTCAACTTTACGTGGGACGTAACCTGGAAAGAGGCACTAGAGAGAACAGAATGGAGGTGCCTTTAAAAGGTAAACATTGAGCTACCATATGATCCAACAGACCCATTCCTGGAACTATAACCTAAGAAGACAGAATTGGAAAGACACAGGCAGGCAAATCTGCATTGCATAGTATTACAATAGCCAAGATATGGAAGTCACCAAAAAGTCCACCGACAGATGGGTGGACAAAGAAGAACTGCTACATGTACAGATGGAATATGGGCTGGCGAAAAAATGAAACAATGCCATTTGCAGCACCATAGATGAGTCTAGAAGTAATCACACAACTTGTAGTAAGTGAGACAGCGAAAGACACATATCCTATCATATCACATACAGGTGTTACCTAAAAATTGAAACAAACGAAGATATTTCCACAGAGAAAGGCAATCACAGATTCAGTACAAAAACTTATGGTTCGCCAAATGGAAAGGTGTGAGGATTGGATACACTACCATATTGAGGTTAACGGAGAGATACAAACACATGTGAAATATATAATCACCAGAGATCTACGGAATACCAAGGGAAGACTACTCAACATTGTGTCATAACCTACATGGGAAAAGGATCTGAAGAAGAATAGATATATGTATATGTGTGAAAGAAGCACATCTTGCACACCTAGAACAAACAAAACATTGTAATCAAGTTTGCTGTGATAAAAAATAAAAATTAAGTTAGAACTATGAACAAGAAGTAATGAGACATAAACTTAAAGGGCTTTTTCCTGGCACATTCCATTCTAATTTACAACCTAGAACACCCCTTCCAGTAAGGCTCTGTTGCCCTAGTAACCAGATTTGGTAAAGGAGAAATGCTGCCGCCTTGTGGCCCATTCCCGCAAGAGCAGCTTTTAACCCACAGCTAATGCTCACTTAACATTCACAAGGACTCAGGGCTGTAAAGGACACCTGCCCTCAAAATTGTGCTGAGGTAGGGAATGGATAAAACAATGCAAAACAGGCAACATTTTCAAGAAGATAGTATGAAGAGGTAAGTTTTACTCACTCTCTTTTTAAAAAAAGGAAAATGGATAAAAGCTCAACCTCAGGAAGTATTAGACTCATGTAATCTAATCTACAAAAAGTTTTCAACTCACACCAGTCGACTGACCATCAGCAAAAAGCCTATAAACAATCAATGCTGAAGAGGTTTTAGAGAACTGTGTACCCTCTAGCTGCTGGTGAGATGTAAAGTGGTTAACAGCCAATAATGAGAACAGAAGGGAGCTGCGTTTAAAAGGAAAAACTGAGGTACCATTCAATCCAGCAGGCGCACCAATGGGCCTCTCACCTGAGAAGACCAGAATCAAGAAGACCCGGGCTGCAAAAGCTGCACTGCAGCCTTATTCACAATAGACAAGACAGTGAAGCAACCAAAATGTCCATCAACAGATGAAGGGATAAAGAAGAAGGGGTCCATGTACACAATGAATACTAGCCATGGAAAACAATAAAACACTGCTCTTTGAGGCACCATAGATGATCTTGGAGATAATCACAGAACATGAGGTAAGTCGGAAAGCAAAAGTCCTATATCCTATGAAATCACTTATAGGCGTTATCTAATAACTGACACAAATGAACATATTTCCACAGGGAAAGGCAATCACAGACTTATAAAAAAAAAAAACTATGCTTACCTAAAAGGAAAGGTGGGGGGAATGGATAAATGAAGATTAGCATTACCATATGTATACAAATTCATATTATATACATATATCAAAAAGACCGACCATATAGCAAGGGAGGTTGATGGAACACTCTGTAATAATTTACATGGGAAGAGGATCTCTACATAAATAGATATATATAATGTGTAAATGAACCAGAGTGTGTACACCTTGGACAAACAACATTCGAACCATTACCCCAATGTAAAAAATTAAAACAACGAACTAGAAGTAATGAGACATAAACTTATGGGTGGTTTTCCTGGCACATTCCATTCAAATTTACAACCTAGGTAAACGACTTCCAGAACGGCTCTGCTGCCCTAGTACCCAGATTTGGGAATGGAGAAATGCTGCCTCCTTGTGGCCGTTTCCCACAACAGCAGCTTTCAACCCACTGCAAAAGGTCACTAAATATTCACCAATTCAGTTCTGTAAATGACACCTGCCCTCCAAAAAATACTGAGCTCGAAAATCGACCAAAACATTCAAGAGTGCAACCTTCCAAAAAGACAATTTGAAGAGGTAGATTGTACTCACACTTTTTTTTTTCTTTTTTCTTTCAACACAAAAGAAAAAGGTGTGGAAAAATGATGAATTTTAGGAATTTTTAAAGACATGTAAACCCAAATTACAAAAACCTATCAGCTCACACCAGTCAGACTGGCCCTCGACAAAAATGCTGCAAACAATAAATGCTGACGTGATTGTGGAGAAATGAGTACCCTCGATTCTAAGGGGGACGTGGTAAGAGCCACTAATGAAAGCACAATTGAGGTGCCTTGAAAAGGTAACATTGAGCTACCATACCAGTCAATCAATCATACCCACTGCTGGGTGTATCACCTGAGAAAATGAAAATCCAAAAGTCACAGGCTGGCAATCCTGCACTCCAGCAATAGTTACCATAGGCAACACTTGGAAGCAACGAAAACGTCCATCAACAGAGGAATGCACCAAGAAGAAGGGGTCCATGTACACAATGGAATATTAGCCATGGAAAACATTGAAGCACTGCTCTTTGAGGCACCATACATGAGCCTGGAGATAATCACAAAACATGAAGTAGGACGGAGAGCAAAAGACCTATATCCTATAATATCACTTATGGCATTATCTAATAACTGACACAAATGAACATATTTCCAAAGAGAAAGACACTCACGGGCTTAGAAAACAAACTATGCTCATCTGAAAGGAAAGGAGGGGGGAATTGATAAAAGAAGAATAGTGTTACTATACGTATACAAATACATATTATATACACGTATCAAAAAGACCGAACATATAGCAAGGGAGGTCTATGGAACACTGTAATATGTTACATGGGAAGAGGATCTGTACATTAATAGACATACATAATGTACAAATGAACCAGATTGTGTACACCTAGGACAAACAATATTCTACTCTTTACTCTGATTAAAAAAATTTAAAAACCCAAGAAGAAGTAATGAGACATAAACTTATGGGGATTTCTCCTGGCAAATTCCATTCTCATTTACAACCTAGGACAACGACTTCCAGAAAGGCTCTGCTGCCCTAGTACCCAGATTGGGGAATGGAGAAATGCTGCCTCCTTGTGGCCGTTTCCCACAACAGCAGCTTTAAACCCACTGCGAAAGGTCACTAAATATTCACCAACTTGCAGTTCTGTAAATGACACCTGCCCTCCAAAAAATTCCTGGGGTCAAAAATCGACCAAAAAATTCAAAAGAGGGCAACCTTCGAAGAAGACAATTTCAAGAGGTATATTGTACACACGGTTTTTTCCTTTACGTGAAAAGAAAAAGGCGTGGGAAAATGATAAAGTGTAGGAATTTTTAAAGATATGCAAACCGAAATTACAAATACCTATCAGCTCACAGCAGTCAGAATGGCCATCAGCAAAAATGCTGCAAACAATACATGCTGAAGGGATTGTGGAGAAATGTGTACCCTGAGCTCTAAGGGGGACGTGGTAAGAACCATTACTGTAAACACAATGGAGGTGCTTTGAAAAGGTAAACATTGAGCTACCAGTGAATCAAGCATACCATCTGCTGAGCCTATCACCTGAGAAAATGAGAATCAAAAAGTCACAGGCTGGCAAACCTGTACGCCAGCAATACTTACCATAGTCAACACATGGAAGCAACAAAAATGTCCATCAACAGAGGAATGCACCAAGAAGAAGTGGTCCATGTATACAACGGAATAGTACTCCAGTAAAAAATATAAATTAAATTTAAAAAACAAACAAATGTAAGGAGACATCAGCATCTGTGGGTTTCTCCGGGCACATTCCACTCTAATTTATAACCGAAGAGCACCACTGGCCGGTAGGTCTGTTTCCCTAGTACCAGCGTGGGGAACGTAGAAAGGCTGCCACCCTCTGGCCGTTACCTGCAAAAGCAGGTTTAAAGCTTGAGCTAACGGTCACTTCATATGAACTAGTACTGCAGGGCTGTAAATGAAACCTGCCCTCAAAATGTCTTGAGGGAGGTAATGGCCAAAATATTTCAAAAGGTGACACATACTTCAAGTAAACACTTTGAAGAACTAAGCTCTAATCACAGCTGGAAAAATAAAAAGCACATGTCTTAAAGCTCAATTTCAACGCATTATGAGACACATGCAAATTCAACCACAAAGAGGTATCAGCTCACACCAGTCAGAATAACCATCAGCAAAAAAGTACAAAGAATAAATGCTGAAGGTGCTGTGGAGAAGTGCATACCCTCAACTTTACGTGGGACGTAACCTGGAAAGAGGCACTAGAGAGAACAGAATGGAGGTGCCTTTAAAAGGTAAACATTGAGCTACCATATGATCCAACAGACCCATTCCTGGAACTATAACCTAAGAAGACAGAATTGGAAAGACACAGGCAGGCAAATCTGCATTGCATAGTATTACAATAGCCAAGATATGGAAGTCACCAAAAAGTCCACCGACAGATGGGTGGACAAAGAAGAACTGCTACATGTACAGATGGAATATGGGCTGGCGAAAAAATGAAACAATGCCATTTGCAGCACCATAGATGAGTCTAGAAGTAATCACACAACTTGTAGTAAGTGAGACAGCGAAAGACACATATCCTATCATATCACATACAGGTGTTACCTAAAAATTGAAACAAACGAAGATATTTCCACAGAGAAAGGCAATCACAGATTCAGTACAAAAACTTATGGTTCGCCAAATGGAAAGGTGTGAGGATTGGATACACTACCATATTGAGGTTAACGGAGAGATACAAACACATGTGAAATATATAATCACCAGAGATCTACGGAATACCAAGGGAAGACTACTCAACATTGTGTCATAACCTACATGGGAAAAGGATCTGAAGAAGAATAGATATATGTATATGTGTGAAAGAAGCACATCTTGCACACCTAGAACAAACAAAACATTGTAATCAAGTTTGCTGTGATAAAAAATAAAAATTAAGTTAGAACTATGAACAAGAAGTAATGAGACATAAACTTAAAGGGCTTTTTCCTGGCACATTCCATTCTAATTTACAACCTAGAACACCCCTTCCAGTAAGGCTCTGTTGCCCTAGTAACCAGATTTGGTAAAGGAGAAATGCTGCCGCCTTGTGGCCCATTCCCGCAAGAGCAGCTTTTAACCCACAGCTAATGCTCACTTAACATTCACAAGGACTCAGGGCTGTAAAGGACACCTGCCCTCAAAATTGTGCTGAGGTAGGGAATGGATAAAACAATGCAAAACAGGCAACATTTTCAAGAAGATAGTATGAAGAGGTAAGTTTTACTCACTCTCTTTTTAAAAAAAGGAAAATGGATAAAAGCTCAACCTCAGGAAGTATTAGACTCATGTAATCTAATCTACAAAAAGTTTTCAACTCACACCAGTCGACTGACCATCAGCAAAAAGCCTATAAACAATCAATGCTGAAGAGGTTTTAGAGAACTGTGTACCCTCTAGCTGCTGGTGAGATGTAAAGTGGTTAACAGCCAATAATGAGAACAGAAGGGAGCTGCGTTTAAAAGGAAAAACTGAGGTACCATTCAATCCAGCAGGCGCACCAATGGGCCTCTCACCTGAGAAGACCAGAATCAAGAAGACCCGGGCTGCAAAAGCTGCACTGCAGCCTTATTCACAATAGACAAGACAGTGAAGCAACCAAAATGTCCATCAACAGATGAAGGGATAAAGAAGAAGGGGTCCATGTACACAATGAATACTAGCCATGGAAAACAATAAAACACTGCTCTTTGAGGCACCATAGATGATCTTGGAGATAATCACAGAACATGAGGTAAGTCGGAAAGCAAAAGTCCTATATCCTATGAAATCACTTATAGGCGTTATCTAATAACTGACACAAATGAACATATTTCCACAGGGAAAGGCAATCACAGACTTATAAAAAAAAAAAACTATGCTTACCTAAAAGGAAAGGTGGGGGGAATGGATAAATGAAGATTAGCATTACCATATGTATACAAATTCATATTATATACATATATCAAAAAGACCGACCATATAGCAAGGGAGGTTGATGGAACACTCTGTAATAATTTACATGGGAAGAGGATCTCTACATAAATAGATATATATAATGTGTAAATGAACCAGAGTGTGTACACCTTGGACAAACAACATTCGAACCATTACCCCAATGTAAAAAATTAAAACAACGAACTAGAAGTAATGAGACATAAACTTATGGGTGGTTTTCCTGGCACATTCCATTCAAATTTACAACCTAGGTAAACGACTTCCAGAACGGCTCTGCTGCCCTAGTACCCAGATTTGGGAATGGAGAAATGCTGCCTCCTTGTGGCCGTTTCCCACAACAGCAGCTTTCAACCCACTGCAAAAGGTCACTAAATATTCACCAATTCAGTTCTGTAAATGACACCTGCCCTCCAAAAAATACTGAGCTCGAAAATCGACCAAAACATTCAAGAGTGCAACCTTCCAAAAAGACAATTTGAAGAGGTAGATTGTACTCACACTTTTTTTTTTCTTTTTTCTTTCAACACAAAAGAAAAAGGTGTGGAAAAATGATGAATTTTAGGAATTTTTAAAGACATGTAAACCCAAATTACAAAAACCTATCAGCTCACACCAGTCAGACTGGCCCTCGACAAAAATGCTGCAAACAATAAATGCTGACGTGATTGTGGAGAAATGAGTACCCTCGATTCTAAGGGGGACGTGGTAAGAGCCACTAATGAAAGCACAATTGAGGTGCCTTGAAAAGGTAACATTGAGCTACCATACCAGTCAATCAATCATACCCACTGCTGGGTGTATCACCTGAGAAAATGAAAATCCAAAAGTCACAGGCTGGCAATCCTGCACTCCAGCAATAGTTACCATAGGCAACACTTGGAAGCAACGAAAACGTCCATCAACAGAGGAATGCACCAAGAAGAAGGGGTCCATGTACACAATGGAATATTAGCCATGGAAAACATTGAAGCACTGCTCTTTGAGGCACCATACATGAGCCTGGAGATAATCACAAAACATGAAGTAGGACGGAGAGCAAAAGACCTATATCCTATAATATCACTTATGGCATTATCTAATAACTGACACAAATGAACATATTTCCAAAGAGAAAGACACTCACGGGCTTAGAAAACAAACTATGCTCATCTGAAAGGAAAGGAGGGGGGAATTGATAAATGAAGAATAGTGTTACTATACGTATACAAATACATATTATATACACGTATCAAAAAGACCGAACATATAGCAAGGGAGGTCTATGGAACACTGTAATATGTTACATGGGAAGAGGATCTGTACATTAATAGACATACATAATGTACAAATGAACCAGATTGTGTACACCTAGGACAAACAATATTCTACTCTTTACTCTGATTAAAAAAATTTAAAAACCCAAGAAGAAGTAATGAGACATAAACTTATGGGGATTTCTCCTGGCAAATTCCATTCTCATTTACAACCTAGGACAACGACTTCCAGAAAGGCTCTGCTGCCCTAGTACCCAGATTGGGGAATGGAGAAATGCTGCCTCCTTGTGGCCGTTTCCCACAACAGCAGCTTTAAACCCACTGCGAAAGGTCACTAAATATTCACCAACTTGCAGTTCTGTAAATGACACCTGCCCTCCAAAAAATTCCTGGGGTCAAAAATCGACCAAAAAATTCAAAAGAGGGCAACCTTCGAAGAAGACAATTTCAAGAGGTATATTGTACACACGGTTTTTTCCTTTACGTGAAAAGAAAAAGGCGTGGGAAAATGATAAAGTGTAGGAATTTTTAAAGATATGCAAACCGAAATTACAAATACCTATCAGCTCACAGCAGTCAGAATGGCCATCAGCAAAAATGCTGCAAACAATACATGCTGAAGGGATTGTGGAGAAATGTGTACCCTGAGCTCTAAGGGGGACGTGGTAAGAACCATTACTGTAAACACAATGGAGGTGCTTTGAAAAGGTAAACATTGAGCTACCAGTGAATCAAGCATACCATCTGCTGAGCCTATCACCTGAGAAAATGAGAATCAAAAAGTCACAGGCTGGCAAACCTGTACGCCAGCAATACTTACCATAGTCAACACATGGAAGCAACAAAAATGTCCATCAACAGAGGAATGCACCAAGAAGAAGTGGTCCATGTATACAACGGAATAGTACTCCAGTAAAAAATATAAATTAAATTTAAAAAACAAACAAATGTAAGGAGACATCAGCATCTGTGGGTTTCTCCGGGCACATTCCACTCTAATTTATAACCGAAGAGCACCACTGGCCGGTAGGTCTGTTTCCCTAGTACCAGCGTGGGGAACGTAGAAAGGCTGCCGCCCTCTGGCCGTTACCTGCAAAAGCAGGTTTAAAGCTTGAGCTAACGGTCACTTCATATGAACTAGTACTGCAGGGCTGTAAATGAAACCTGCCCTCAAAATGTCTTGAGGGAGGTAATGGCCAAAATATTTCAAAAGGTGACACATACTTCAAGTAAACACTTTGAAGAACTAAGCTCTAATCACAGCTGGAAAAATAAAAAGCACATGTCTTAAAGCTCAATTTCAACGCATTATGAGACACATGCAAATTCAACCACAAAGAGGTATCAGCTCACACCAGTCAGAATAACCATCAGCAAAAAACTACAAAGAATAAATGCTGAAGGTGCTGTGGAGAAGTGCATACCCTCAACTTTACGTGGGACGTAACCTGGAAAGAGCCACTAAAGAGAACAGAATGGAGGTGCCTTTAAAAGGTAAACATTGAGCTACCATATGATCCAACAGACCCATTCCTGGAACTATAACCTAAGAAGACAGAATTGGAAAGACACAGGCAGGCAAATCTGCATTGCATAGTATTACAATAGCCAAGATATGGAAGTCACCAAAAAGTCCACCGACAGATGGGTGGACAAAGAAGAACTGCTACATGTACAGATGGAATATGGGCTGGCGAAAAAATGAAACAATGCCATTTGCAGCACCATAGATGAGTCTAGAAGTAATCACGCAACTTGTAGTAAGTGAGACAGCGAAAGACACATATCCTATCATATCACATACAGGTGTTACCTAAAAATTGAAACAAACGAAGATATTTCCACAGAGAACGGCAATCACAGATTCAGTACAAAAACTTATGGTTCGCCAAATGGAAAGGTGTGAGGATTGGATACACTACCATATTGAGGTTAACGGAGAGATACAAACACATGTGAAATATATAATCACCAAAGACCTACGGAATACCAAGGGAAGACTACTCAACATTGTGTCATAACCTACATGGGAAAAGGATCTGAAGAAGAATAGATATATGTACATGTGTGAAAGAAGCACATCTTGCACACCTAGAACAAACAAAACATTGTAATCAAGTTTGCTGTGATAAAAAATAAAAATTAAGTTAAAACTACGAACAAGAAGTAATGAGACATAAACTTAAAGGGCTTTTTCCTGGCACATTCCATTCTAATTTACAACCTAGAACACCCCTTCCAGTAAGGCTCTGTTGCCCTAGTAACCAGAGTTGGTAAAGGAGAAATGCTGCCGCCTTGTGGCCCATTCCCGCAAGAGCAGCTTTTAACCCACAGCTAATGCTCACTTAACATTCACAAGGACTCAGGGCTGTAAAGGACACCTGCCCTCAAAATTGTGCTGAGGTAGGGAATGGATAAAACAATGCAAAACAGGCAACATTTTCAAGAAGATAGTATGAAGAGGTAAGTTTTACTCACTCTCTTTTTAAAAAAAGGAAAATGGATAAAAGCTCAACCTCAGGAAGTATTAGACTCATGTAATCTAATCTACAAAAAGTTTTCAACTCACACCAGTCGACTGACCATCAGCAAAAAGCCTACAAACAATCAGTGCTGAAGAGGTTTTAGAGAACTGTGTACCCTCTAGCTGCTGGTGAGATGTAAAGTGGTTAACAGCCAATAATGAGAACAGAAGGGAGCTGCGTTTAAAAGGAAAAACTGAGGTACCATTCAATCCAGCAGGCGCACCAATGGGCCTCTCACCTGAGAAGACCAGAATCAAGAAGACCCGGGCTGCAAAAGCTGCACTGCAGCCTTATTCACAATAGACAAGACAGTGAAGCAACCAAAATGTCCATCAACAGATGAAGGGATAAAGAAGAAGGGGTCCATGTACACAATGAATACTAGCCATGGAAAACAATAAAACACTGCTCTTTGAGGCACCATAGATGATCTTGGAGATAATCACAGAACATGAGGTAAGTCGGAAAGCAAAAGTCCTATATCCTATGAAATCACTTATAGGCGTTATCTAATAACTGACACAAATGAACATATTTCCACAGGGAAAGGCAATCACAGACTTATAAAAAAAAAAAACTATGCTTACCTAAAAGGAAAGGTGGGGGGAATGGATAAATGAAGATTAGCATTACCATATGTATACAAATTCATATTATATACATATATCAAAAAGACCGACCATATAGCAAGGGAGGTTGATGGAACACTCTGTAATAATTTACATGGGAAGAGGATCTCTACATAAATAGATATATATAATGTGTAAATGAACCAGAGTGTGTACACCTTGGACAAACAACATTCGAACCATTACCCCAATGTAAAAAATTAAAACAACGAAGTAGAAGTAATGAGACATAAACTTATGGGTGGTTTTCCTGGCACATTCCATTCAAATTTACAACCTAGGTAAACGACTTCCAGAACGGCTCTGCTGCCCTAGTACCCAGATTTGGGAATGGAGAAATGCTGCCTCCTTGTGGCCGTTTCCCACAACAGCAGCTTTCAACCCACTGCAAAAGGTCACTAAATATTCACCAATTCAGTTCTGTAAATGACACCTGCCCTCCAAAAAATACTGAGCTCGAAAATCGACCAAAACATTCAAGAGTGCAACCTTCCAAAAAGACAATTTGAAGAGGTAGATTGTACTCACACTTTTTTTTTTCTTTTTTCTTTCAACACAAAAGAAAAAGGTGTGGAAAAATGATGAATTTTAGGAATTTTTAAAGACATGTAAACCCAAATTACAAAAACCTATCAGCTCACACCAGTCAGACTGGCCCTCGACAAAAATGCTGCAAACAATAAATGCTGACGTGATTGTGGAGAAATGAGTACCCTCGATTCTAAGGGGGACGTGGTAAGAGCCACTAATGAAAGCACAATTGAGGTGCCTTGAAAAGGTAACATTGAGCTACCATACCAGTCAATCAATCATACCCACTGCTGGGTGTATCACCTGAGAAAATGAAAATCCAAAAGTCACAGGCTGGCAATCCTGCACTCCAGCAATAGTTACCATAGGCAACACTTGGAAGCAACGAAAACGTCCATCAACAGAGGAATGCACCAAGAAGAAGGGGTCCATGTACACAATGGAATATTAGCCATGGAAAACATTGAAGCACTGCTCTTTGAGGCACCATACATGAGCCTGGAGATAATCACAAAACATGAAGTAGGACGGAGAGCAAAAGACCTATATCCTATAATATCACTTATGGCATTATCTAATAACTGACACAAATGAACATATTTCCAAAGAGAAAGACACTCACGGGCTTAGAAAACAAACTATGCTCATCTGAAAGGAAAGGAGGGGGGAATTGATAAATGAAGAATAGTGTTACTATACGTATACAAATACATATTATATACACGTATCAAAAAGACCGAACATATAGCAAGGGAGGTCTATGGAACACTGTAATATGTTACATGGGAAGAGGATCTGTACATTAATAGACATACATAATGTACAAATGAACCAGATTGTGTACACCTAGGACAAACAATATTCCACTCTTTACTCTGATTAAAAAAATTTAAAAACCCAAGAAGAAGTAATGAGACATAAACTTATGGGGATTTCTCCTGGCAAATTCCATTCTCATTTACAACCTAGGACAACGACTTCCAGAAAGGCTCTGCTGCCCTAGTACCCAGATTGGGGAATGGAGAAATGCTGCCTCCTTGTGGCCGTTTCCCACAACAGCAGCTTTAAACCCACTGCGAAAGGTCACTAAATATTCACCAACTTGCAGTTCTGTAAATGACACCTGCCCTCCAAAAAATTCCTGGGGTCAAAAATCGACCAAAAAATTCAAAAGAGGGCAACCTTCGAAGAAGACAATTTCAAGAGGTATATTGTACACACGGTTTTTTCCTTTACGTGAAAAGAAAAAGGCGTGGGAAAATGATAAAGTTTAGGAATTTTTAAAGATATGCAAACCGAAATTACAAATACCTATCAGCTCACAGCAGTCAGAATGGCCATCAGCAAAAATGCTGCAAACAATACATGCTGAAGGGATTGTGGAGAAATGTGTACCCTGAGCTCTAAGGGGGACGTGGTAAGAACCATTACTGTAAACACAATGGAGGTGCTTTGAAAAGGTAAACATTGAGCTACCAGTGAATCAAGCATACCATCTGCTGAGCCTATCACCTGAGAAAATGAGAATCAAAAAGTCACAGGCTGGCAAACCTGTACGCCAGCAATACTTACCATAGTCAACACATGGAAGCAACAAAAATGTCCATCAACAGAGGAATGCACCAAGAAGAAGTGGTCCATGTATACAACGGAATAGTACTCCAGTAAAAAATATAAATTAAATTTAAAAAACAAACAAATGTAAGGAGACATCAGCATCTGTGGGTTTCTCCGGGCACATTCCACTCTAATTTATAACCGAAGAGCACCACTGGCCGGTAGGTCTGTTTCCCTAGTACCAGCGTGGGGAACGTAGAAAGGCTGCCACCCTCTGGCCGTTACCTGCAAAAGCAGGTTTAAAGCTTGAGCTAACGGTCACTTCATATGAACTAGTACTGCAGGGCTGTAAATGAAACCTGCCCTCAAAATGTCTTGAGGGAGGTAATGGCCAAAATATTTCAAAAGGTGACACATACTTCAAGTAAACACTTTGAAGAACTAAGCTCTAATCACAGCTGGAAAAATAAAAAGCACATGTCTTAAAGCTCAATTTCAACGCATTATGAGACACATGCAAATTCAACCACAAAGAGGTATCAGCTCACACCAGTCAGAATAACCATCAGCAAAAAAGTACAAAGAATAAATGCTGAAGGTGCTGTGGAGAAGTGCATACCCTCAACTTTACGTGGGACGTAACCTGGAAAGAGGCACTAGAGAGAACAGAATGGAGGTGCCTTTAAAAGGTAAACATTGAGCTACCATATGATCCAACAGACCCATTCCTGGAACTATAACCTAAGAAGACAGAATTGGAAAGACACAGGCAGGCAAATCTGCATTGCATAGTATTACAATAGCCAAGATATGGAAGTCACCAAAAAGTCCACCGACAGATGGGTGGACAAAGAAGAACTGCTACATGTACAGATGGAATATGGGCTGGCGAAAAAATGAAACAATGCCATTTGCAGCACCATAGATGAGTCTAGAAGTAATCACACAACTTGTAGTAAGTGAGACAGCGAAAGACACATATCCTATCATATCACATACAGGTGTTACCTAAAAATTGAAACAAACGAAGATATTTCCACAGAGAAAGGCAATCACAGATTCAGTACAAAAACTTATGGTTCGCCAAATGGAAAGGTGTGAGGATTGGATACACTACCATATTGAGGTTAACGGAGAGATACAAACACATGTGAAATATATAATCACCAGAGATCTACGGAATACCAAGGGAAGACTACTCAACATTGTGTCATAACCTACATGGGAAAAGGATCTGAAGAAGAATAGATATATGTATATGTGTGAAAGAAGCACATCTTGCACACCTAGAACAAACAAAACATTGTAATCAAGTTTGCTGTGATAAAAAATAAAAATTAAGTTAGAACTATGAACAAGAAGTAATGAGACATAAACTTAAAGGGCTTTTTCCTGGCACATTCCATTCTAATTTACAACCTAGAACACCCCTTCCAGTAAGGCTCTGTTGCCCTAGTAACCAGATTTGGTAAAGGAGAAATGCTGCCGCCTTGTGGCCCATTCCCGCAAGAGCAGCTTTTAACCCACAGCTAATGCTCACTTAACATTCACAAGGACTCAGGGCTGTAAAGGACACCTGCCCTCAAAATTGTGCTGAGGTAGGGAATGGATAAAACAATGCAAAACAGGCAACATTTTCAAGAAGATAGTATGAAGAGGTAAGTTTTACTCACTCTCTTTTTAAAAAAAGGAAAATGGATAAAAGCTCAACCTCAGGAAGTATTAGACTCATGTAATCTAATCTACAAAAAGTTTTCAACTCACACCAGTCGACTGACCATCAGCAAAAAGCCTATAAACAATCAATGCTGAAGAGGTTTTAGAGAACTGTGTACCCTCTAGCTGCTGGTGAGATGTAAAGTGGTTAACAGCCAATAATGAGAACAGAAGGGAGCTGCGTTTAAAAGGAAAAACTGAGGTACCATTCAATCCAGCAGGCGCACCAATGGGCCTCTCACCTGAGAAGACCAGAATCAAGAAGACCCGGGCTGCAAAAGCTGCACTGCAGCCTTATTCACAATAGACAAGACAGTGAAGCAACCAAAATGTCCATCAACAGATGAAGGGATAAAGAAGAAGGGGTCCATGTACACAATGAATACTAGCCATGGAAAACAATAAAACACTGCTCTTTGAGGCACCATAGATGATCTTGGAGATAATCACAGAACATGAGGTAAGTCGGAAAGCAAAAGTCCTATATCCTATGAAATCACTTATAGGCGTTATCTAATAACTGACACAAATGAACATATTTCCACAGGGAAAGGCAATCACAGACTTATAAAAAAAAAAAACTATGCTTACCTAAAAGGAAAGGTGGGGGGAATGGATAAATGAAGATTAGCATTACCATATGTATACAAATTCATATTATATACATATATCAAAAAGACCGACCATATAGCAAGGGAGGTTGATGGAACACTCTGTAATAATTTACATGGGAAGAGGATCTCTACATAAATAGATATATATAATGTGTAAATGAACCAGAGTGTGTACACCTTGGACAAACAACATTCGAACCATTACCCCAATGTAAAAAATTAAAACAACGAACTAGAAGTAATGAGACATAAACTTATGGGTGGTTTTCCTGGCACATTCCATTCAAATTTACAACCTAGGTAAACGACTTCCAGAACGGCTCTGCTGCCCTAGTACCCAGATTTGGGAATGGAGAAATGCTGCCTCCTTGTGGCCGTTTCCCACAACAGCAGCTTTCAACCCACTGCAAAAGGTCACTAAATATTCACCAATTCAGTTCTGTAAATGACACCTGCCCTCCAAAAAATACTGAGCTCGAAAATCGACCAAAACATTCAAGAGTGCAACCTTCCAAAAAGACAATTTGAAGAGGTAGATTGTACTCACACTTTTTTTTTTCTTTTTTCTTTCAACACAAAAGAAAAAGGTGTGGAAAAATGATGAATTTTAGGAATTTTTAAAGACATGTAAACCCAAATTACAAAAACCTATCAGCTCACACCAGTCAGACTGGCCCTCGACAAAAATGCTGCAAACAATAAATGCTGACGTGATTGTGGAGAAATGAGTACCCTCGATTCTAAGGGGGACGTGGTAAGAGCCACTAATGAAAGCACAATTGAGGTGCCTTGAAAAGGTAACATTGAGCTACCATACCAGTCAATCAATCATACCCACTGCTGGGTGTATCACCTGAGAAAATGAAAATCCAAAAGTCACAGGCTGGCAATCCTGCACTCCAGCAATAGTTACCATAGGCAACACTTGGAAGCAACGAAAACGTCCATCAACAGAGGAATGCACCAAGAAGAAGGGGTCCATGTACACAATGGAATATTAGCCATGGAAAACATTGAAGCACTGCTCTTTGAGGCACCATACATGAGCCTGGAGATAATCACAAAACATGAAGTAGGACAGAGAGCAAAAGACCTATATCCTATAATATCACTTATGGCATTATCTAATAACTGACACAAATGAACATATTTCCAAAGAGAAAGACACTCACGGGCTTAGAAAACAAACTATGCTCATCTGAAAGGAAAGGAGGGGGGAATTGATAAATGAAGAATAGTGTTACTATACGTATACAAATACATATTATATACACGTATCAAAAAGACCGAACATATAGCAAGGGAGGTCTATGGAACACTGTAATATGTTACATGGGAAGAGGATCTGTACATTAATAGACATACATAATGTACAAATGAACCAGATTGTGTACACCTAGGACAAACAATATTCTACTCTTTACTCTGATTAAAAAAATTTAAAAACCCAAGAAGAAGTAATGAGACATAAACTTATGGGGATTTCTCCTGGCAAATTCCATTCTCATTTACAACCTAGGACAACGACTTCCAGAAAGGCTCTGCTGCCCTAGTACCCAGATTGGGGAATGGAGAAATGCTGCCTCCTTGTGGCCGTTTCCCACAACAGCAGCTTTAAACCCACTGCGAAAGGTCACTAAATATTCACCAACTTGCAGTTCTGTAAATGACACCTGCCCTCCAAAAAATTCCTGGGGTCAAAAATCGACCAAAAAATTCAAAAGAGGGCAACCTTCGAAGAAGACAATTTCAAGAGGTATATTGTACACACGGTTTTTTCCTTTACGTGAAAAGAAAAAGGCGTGGGAAAATGATAAAGTGTAGGAATTTTTAAAGATATGCAAACCGAAATTACAAATACCTATCAGCTCACAGCAGTCAGAATGGCCATCAGCAAAAATGCTGCAAACAATACATGCTGAAGGGATTGTGGAGAAATGTGTACCCTGAGCTCTAAGGGGGACGTGGTAAGAACCATTACTGTAAACACAATGGAGGTGCTTTGAAAAGGTAAACATTGAGCTACCAGTGAATCAAGCATACCATCTGCTGAGCCTATCACCTGAGAAAATGAGAATCAAAAAGTCACAGGCTGGCAAACCTGTACGCCAGCAATACTTACCATAGTCAACACATGGAAGCAACAAAAATGTCCATCAACAGAGGAATGCACCAAGAAGAAGTGGTCCATGTATACAACGGAATAGTACTCCAGTAAAAAATATAAATTAAATTTAAAAAACAAACAAATGTAAGGAGACATCAGCATCTGTGGGTTTCTCCGGGCACATTCCACTCTAATTTATAACCGAAGAGCACCACTGGCCGGTAGGTCTGTTTCCCTAGTACCAGCGTGGGGAACGTAGAAAGGCTGCCGCCCTCTGGCCGTTACCTGCAAAAGCAGGTTTAAAGCTTGAGCTAACGGTCACTTCATATGAACTAGTACTGCAGGGCTGTAAATGAAACCTGCCCTCAAAATGTCTTGAGGGAGGTAATGGCCAAAATATTTCAAAAGGTGACACATACTTCAAGTAAACACTTTGAAGAACTAAGCTCTAATCACAGCTGGAAAAATAAAAAGCACATGTCTTAAAGCTCAATTTCAACGCATTATGAGACACATGCAAATTCAACCACAAAGAGGTATCAGCTCACACCAGTCAGAATAACCATCAGCAAAAAACTACAAAGAATAAATGCTGAAGGTGCTGTGGAGAAGTGCATACCCTCAACTTTACGTGGGACGTAACCTGCAAAGAGCCACTAAAGAGAACAGAATGGAGGTGCCTTTAAAAGGTAAACATTGAGCTACCATATGATCCAACAGACCCATTCCTGGAACTATAACCTAAGAAGACAGAATTGGAAAGACACAGGCAGGCAAATCTGCATTGCATAGTATTACAATAGCCAAGATATGGAAGTCACCAAAAAGTCCACCGACAGATGGGTGGACAAAGAAGAACTGCTACATGTACAGATGGAATATGGGCTGGCGAAAAAATGAAACAATGCCATTTGCAGCACCATAGATGAGTCTAGAAGTAATCACGCAACTTGTAGTAAGTGAGACAGCGAAAGACACATATCCTATCATATCACATACAGGTGTTACCTAAAAATTGAAACAAACGAAGATATTTCCACAGAGAACGGCAATCACAGATTCAGTACAAAAACTTATGGTTCGCCAAATGGAAAGGTGTGAGGATTGGATACACTACCATATTGAGGTTAACGGAGAGATACAAACACATGTGAAATATATAATCACCAAAGACCTACGGAATACCAAGGGAAGACTACTCAACATTGTGTCATAACCTACATGGGAAAAGGATCTGAAGAAGAATAGATATATGTACATGTGTGAAAGAAGCACATCTTGCACACCTAGAACAAACAAAACATTGTAATCAAGTTTGCTGTGATAAAAAATAAAAATTAAGTTAAAACTACGAACAAGAAGTAATGAGACATAAACTTAAAGGGCTTTTTCCTGGCACATTCCATTCTAATTTACAACCTAGAACACCCCTTCCAGTAAGGCTCTGTTGCCCTAGTAACCAGAGTTGGTAAAGGAGAAATGCTGCCGCCTTGTGGCCCATTCCCGCAAGAGCAGCTTTTAACCCACAGCTAATGCTCACTTAACATTCACAAGGACTCAGGGCTGTAAAGGACACCTGCCCTCAAAATTGTGCTGAGGTAGGGAATGGATAAAACAATGCAAAACAGGCAACATTTTCAAGAAGATAGTATGAAGAGGTAAGTTTTACTCACTCTCTTTTTAAAAAAAGGAAAATGGATAAAAGCTCAACCTCAGGAAGTATTAGACTCATGTAATCTAATCTACAAAAAGTTTTCAACTCACACCAGTCGACTGACCATCAGCAAAAAGCCTACAAACAATCAGTGCTGAAGAGGTTTTAGAGAACTGTGTACCCTCTAGCTGCTGGTGAGATGTAAAGTGGTTAACAGCCAATAATGAGAACAGAAGGGAGCTGCGTTTAAAAGGAAAAACTGAGGTACCATTCAATCCAGCAGGCGCACCAATGGGCCTCTCACCTGAGAAGACCAGAATCAAGAAGACCCGGGCTGCAAAAGCTGCACTGCAGCCTTATTCACAATAGACAAGACAGTGAAGCAACCAAAATGTCCATCAACAGATGAAGGGATAAAGAAGAAGGGGTCCATGTACACAATGAATACTAGCCATGGAAAACAATAAAACACTGCTCTTTGAGGCACCATAGATGATCTTGGAGATAATCACAGAACATGAGGTAAGTCGGAAAGCAAAAGTCCTATATCCTATGAAATCACTTATAGGCGTTATCTAATAACTGACACAAATGAACATATTTCCACAGGGAAAGGCAATCACAGACTTATAAAAAAAAAAAACTATGCTTACCTAAAAGGAAAGGTGGGGGGAATGGATAAATGAAGATTAGCATTACCATATGTATACAAATTCATATTATATACATATATCAAAAAGACCGACCATATAGCAAGGGAGGTTGATGGAACACTCTGTAATAATTTACATGGGAAGAGGATCTCTACATAAATAGATATATATAATGTGTAAATGAACCAGAGTGTGTACACCTTGGACAAACAACATTCGAACCATTACCCCAATGTAAAAAATTAAAACAACGAAGTAGAAGTAATGAGACATAAACTTATGGGTGGTTTTCCTGGCACATTCCATTCAAATTTACAACCTAGGTAAACGACTTCCAGAACGGCTCTGCTGCCCTAGTACCCAGATTTGGGAATGGAGAAATGCTGCCTCCTTGTGGCCGTTTCCCACAACAGCAGCTTTCAACCCACTGCAAAAGGTCACTAAATATTCACCAATTCAGTTCTGTAAATGACACCTGCCCTCCAAAAAATACTGAGCTCGAAAATCGACCAAAACATTCAAGAGTGCAACCTTCCAAAAAGACAATTTGAAGAGGTAGATTGTACTCACACTTTTTTTTTTCTTTTTTCTTTCAACACAAAAGAAAAAGGTGTGGAAAAATGATGAATTTTAGGAATTTTTAAAGACATGTAAACCCAAATTACAAAAACCTATCAGCTCACACCAGTCAGACTGGCCCTCGACAAAAATGCTGCAAACAATAAATGCTGACGTGATTGTGGAGAAATGAGTACCCTCGATTCTAAGGGGGACGTGGTAAGAGCCACTAATGAAAGCACAATTGAGGTGCCTTGAAAAGGTAACATTGAGCTACCATACCAGTCAATCAATCATACCCACTGCTGGGTGTATCACCTGAGAAAATGAAAATCCAAAAGTCACAGGCTGGCAATCCTGCACTCCAGCAATAGTTACCATAGGCAACACTTGGAAGCAACGAAAACGTCCATCAACAGAGGAATGCACCAAGAAGAAGGGGTCCATGTACACAATGGAATATTAGCCATGGAAAACATTGAAGCACTGCTCTTTGAGGCACCATACATGAGCCTGGAGATAATCACAAAACATGAAGTAGGACGGAGAGCAAAAGACCTATATCCTATAATATCACTTATGGCATTATCTAATAACTGACACAAATGAACATATTTCCAAAGAGAAAGACACTCACGGGCTTAGAAAACAAACTATGCTCATCTGAAAGGAAAGGAGGGGGGAATTGATAAATGAAGAATAGTGTTACTATACGTATACAAATACATATTATATACACGTATCAAAAAGACCGAACATATAGCAAGGGAGGTCTATGGAACACTGTAATATGTTACATGGGAAGAGGATCTGTACATTAATAGACATACATAATGTACAAATGAACCAGATTGTGTACACCTAGGACAAACAATATTCCACTCTTTACTCTGATTAAAAAAATTTAAAAACCCAAGAAGAAGTAATGAGACATAAACTTATGGGGATTTCTCCTGGCAAATTCCATTCTCATTTACAACCTAGGACAACGACTTCCAGAAAGGCTCTGCTGCCCTAGTACCCAGATTGGGGAATGGAGAAATGCTGCCTCCTTGTGGCCGTTTCCCACAACAGCAGCTTTAAACCCACTGCGAAAGGTCACTAAATATTCACCAACTTGCAGTTCTGTAAATGACACCTGCCCTCCAAAAAATTCCTGGGGTCAAAAATCGACCAAAAAATTCAAAAGAGGGCAACCTTCGAAGAAGACAATTTCAAGAGGTATATTGTACACACGGTTTTTTCCTTTACGTGAAAAGAAAAAGGCGTGGGAAAATGATAAAGTTTAGGAATTTTTAAAGATATGCAAACCGAAATTACAAATACCTATCAGCTCACAGCAGTCAGAATGGCCATCAGCAAAAATGCTGCAAACAATACATGCTGAAGGGATTGTGGAGAAATGTGTACCCTGAGCTCTAAGGGGGACGTGGTAAGAACCATTACTGTAAACACAATGGAGGTGCTTTGAAAAGGTAAACATTGAGCTACCAGTGAATCAAGCATACCATCTGCTGAGCCTATCACCTGAGAAAATGAGAATCAAAAAGTCACAGGCTGGCAAACCTGTACGCCAGCAATACTTACCATAGTCAACACATGGAAGCAACAAAAATGTCCATCAACAGAGGAATGCACCAAGAAGAAGTGGTCCATGTATACAACGGAATAGTACTCCAGTAAAAAATATAAATTAAATTTAAAAAACAAACAAATGTAAGGAGACATCAGCATCTGTGGGTTTCTCCGGGCACATTCCACTCTAATTTATAACCGAAGAGCACCACTGGCCGGTAGGTCTGTTTCCCTAGTACCAGCGTGGGGAACGTAGAAAGGCTGCCACCCTCTGGCCGTTACCTGCAAAAGCAGGTTTAAAGCTTGAGCTAACGGTCACTTCATATGAACTAGTACTGCAGGGCTGTAAATGAAACCTGCCCTCAAAATGTCTTGAGGGAGGTAATGGCCAAAATATTTCAAAAGGTGACACATACTTCAAGTAAACACTTTGAAGAACTAAGCTCTAATCACAGCTGGAAAAATAAAAAGCACATGTCTTAAAGCTCAATTTCAACGCATTATGAGACACATGCAAATTCAACCACAAAGAGGTATCAGCTCACACCAGTCAGAATAACCATCAGCAAAAAAGTACAAAGAATAAATGCTGAAGGTGCTGTGGAGAAGTGCATACCCTCAACTTTACGTGGGACGTAACCTGGAAAGAGGCACTAGAGAGAACAGAATGGAGGTGCCTTTAAAAGGTAAACATTGAGCTACCATATGATCCAACAGACCCATTCCTGGAACTATAACCTAAGAAGACAGAATTGGAAAGACACAGGCAGGCAAATCTGCATTGCATAGTATTACAATAGCCAAGATATGGAAGTCACCAAAAAGTCCACCGACAGATGGGTGGACAAAGAAGAACTGCTACATGTACAGATGGAATATGGGCTGGCGAAAAAATGAAACAATGCCATTTGCAGCACCATAGATGAGTCTAGAAGTAATCACGCAACTTGTAGTAAGTGAGACAGCGAAAGACACATATCCTATCATATCACATACAGGTGTTACCTAAAAATTGAAACAAACGAAGATATTTCCACAGAGAAAGGCAATCACAGATTCAGTACAAAAACTTATGGTTCGCCAAATGGAAAGGTGTGAGGATTGGATACACGACCATATTGAGGTTAACGGAGAGATACAAACACATGTGAAATATATAATCACCAGAGATCTACGGAATACCAAGGGAAGACTACTCAACATTGTGTCATAACCTACATGGGAAAAGGATCTGAAGAAGAATAGATATATGTACATGTGTGAAAGAAGCACATCTTGCACACCTAGAACAAACAAAACATTGTAATCAAGTTTGCTGTGATAAAAAATAAAAATTAAGTTAGAACTACGAACAGGAAGTAATGAGACATAAAGTTAAAGGGCTTTTTCCTGGCACATTCCATTCTAATTTACAACCTAGAACACCCCTTCCAGTAAGGCTCTGTTGCCCTAGTAACCAGATTTGGTAAAGGAGAAATGCTGCCGCCTTGTGGCCCATTCCCGCAAGAGCAGCTTTTAACCCACAGCTAATGCTCACTTAACATTCACAAGGACTCAGGGCTGTAAAGGACACCTGCCCTCAAAATTGTGCTGAGGTAGGGAATGGATAAAACAATGCAAAACAGGCAACATTTTCAAGAAGATAGTATGAAGAGGTAAGTTTTACTCACTCTCTTTTTAAAAAAAGGAAAATGGATAAAAGCTCAACCTCAGGAAGCATTAGACTCATGTAATCTAATCTACAAAAAGTTTTCAACTCACACCAGTCGACTGACCATCAGCAAAAAGCCTACAAACAATCAATGCTGAAGAGGTTTTAGAGAACTCTGTACCCTCTAGCTGCTGGTGAGATGTAAAGTGGTTAACAGCCAATAATGAGAACAGAAGGGAGCTGCGTTTAAAAGGAAAAACTGAGGTACCATTCAATCCAGCAGGCGCACCAATGGGCCTCTCACCTGAGAAGACCAGAATCAAGAAGACCCGGGCTGCAAAAGCTGCACTGCAGCCTTATTCACAATAGACAAGACAGTGAAGCAACGAAAATGTCCATCAACAGATGAAGGGATAAAGAAGAAGGGGTCCATGTACACAATGAATACTAGCCATGGAAAACAATGAAACACTGCTCTTTGAGGCACCATAGATGATCTTGGAGATAATCACAGAACATGAGGTAAGTCGGAAAGCAAAAGTCCTATATCCTATGAAATCACTTATAGGCGTTATCTAATAACTGACACAAATGAACATATTTCCACAGGGAAAGGCAATCACAGACTTATAAAAAAAAAACTATGCTTACCTAAAAGGAAAGGTGGGGGGAATGGATAAATGAAGATTAGCGTTACCATATGTATACAAATTCATATTATATACATATATCAAAAAGACCGACCTTATAGCAAGGGAGGTTGATGGAACACTCTGTAATAATTTACATGGGAAGAGGATCTCTACATAAATAGATATATATAATGTGTAAATGAACCAGAGTGTGTACACCTTGGACAAACAACATTCGAACCATTACCCCAATGTAAAAAATTAAAACAACGAACTAGAAGTAATGAGACATAAACTTATGGGTGGTTTTCCTGGCACATTCCATTCAAATTTACAACCTAGGTAAACGACTTCCAGAACGGCTCTGCTGCCCTAGTACCCAGATTTGGGAATGGAGAAATGCTGCCTCCTTGTGGCCGTTTCCCACAACAGCAGCTTTCAACCCACTGCAAAAGGTCACTAAATATTCACCAATTCAGTTCTGTAAATGACACCTGCCCTCCAAAAAATACTGAGCTCGAAAATCGACCAAAACATTCAAGAGTGCAACCTTCCAAAAAGACAATTTGAAGAGGTAGATTGTACTCACACTTTTTTTTTTCTTTTTTCTTTCAACACAAAAGAAAAAGGCGTGGAAAAATGATGAATTTTAGGAATTTTTAAAGACATGTAAACCCAAATTACAAAAACCTATCAGCTCACACCAGTCAGAATGGCCCTCGACAAAAATGCTGCAAACAATAAATGCTGACGTGATTGTGGAGAAATGAGTACCCTCGATTCTAAGGGGGACGTGGTAAGAGCCACTAATGAAAGCACAATTGAGGTGCCTTGAAAAGGTAACATTGAGCTACCATACCAGTCAATCAATCATACCCACTGCTGGGTGTATCACCTGAGAAAATGAAAATCCAAAAGTCACAGGCTGGCAATCCTGCACTCCAGCAATAGTTACCATAGGCAACACTTGGAAGCAACGAAAACGTCCATCAACAGAGGAATGCACCAAGAAGAAGGGGTCCATGTACACAATGGAATATTAGCCATGGAAAACATTGAAGCACTGCTCTTTGAGGCACCATACATGAGCCTGGAGATAATCACAAAACATGAAGTAGGACGGAGAGCAAAAGACCTATATCCTATAATATCACTTATGGCATTATCTAATAACTGACACAAATGAACATATTTCCAAAGAGAAAGACACTCACGGGCTTAGAAAACAAACTATGCTCATCTGAAAGGAAAGGAGGGGGGAATTGATAAATGAAGAATAGTGTTACTATACGTATACAAATACATATTATATACACGTATCAAAAAGACCGAACATATAGCAAGGGAGGTCTATGGAACACTGTAATATGTTACATGGGAAGAGGATCTGTACATTAATAGACATACATAATGTACAAATGAACCAGATTGTGTACACCTAGGACAAACAATATTCTACTCTTTACTCTGATTAAAAAAATTTAAAAACCCAAGAAGAAGTAATGAGACATAAACTTATGGGGATTTCTCCTGGCAAATTCCATTCTCATTTACAACCTAGGACAACGACTTCCAGAAAGACTCTGCTGCCCTAGTACCCAGATTGGGGAATGGAGAAATGCTGCCTCCTTGTGGCCGTTTCCCACAACAGCAGCTTTAAACCCACTGCGAAAGGTCACTAAATATTCACCAACTTGCAGTTCTGTAAATGACACCTGCCCTCCAAAACATTCCTGGGGTCAAAAATCGACCAAAAAATTCAAAAGAGGGCAACCTTCGAAGAAGACAATTTCAAGAGGTATATTGTACACACGGTTTTTTTCCTTTAAGTGAAAAGAAAAAGGCGTGGGAAAATGATAAAGTGTAGGAATTTTTAAAGATATGCAAACCGAAATTACAAATACCTATCAGCTCACAGCAGTCAGAATGGCCATCAGCAAAAATGCTGCAAACAATACATGCTGAAGGGATTGTGGAGAAATGTGTACCCTGAGCTCTAAGGGGGACGTGGTAAGAACCATTACTGTAAACACAATGGAGGTGCTTTGAAAAGGTAAACATTGAGCTACCAGTGAATCAAGCATACCATCTGCTGAGCCTATCACCTGAGAAAATGAGAATCAAAAAGTCACAGGCTGGCAAACCTGTACGCCAGCAATACTTACCATAGTCAACACATGGAAGCAACAAAAATGTCCATCAACAGAGGAATGCACCAAGAAGAAGTGGTCCATGTATACAACGGAATAGTACTCCAGTAAAAAATATAAATTAAATTTAAAAAACAAACAAATGTAAGGAGACATCAGCATCTGTGGGTTTCTCCGGGCACATTCCACTCTAATTTATAACCGAAGAGCACCACTGGCCGGTAGGTCTGTTTCCCTAGTACCAGCGTGGGGAACGTAGAAAGGCTGCCGCCCTCTGGCCGTTACCTGCAAAAGCAGGTTTAAAGCTTGAGCTAACGGTCACGTCATATGAACTAGTACTGCAGGGCTGTAAATGAAACCTGCCCTCAAAATGTCTTGAGGGAGGTAATGGCCAAAATATTTCAAGAGGTGACACATACTTCAAGTAAACACTTTGAAGAACTAAGCTCTAATCACAGCTGGAAAAATAAAAAGCACATGTCTTAAAGCTCAATTTCAACGCATTATGAGACACATGCAAATTCAACCACAAAGAGGTATCAGCTCACACCAGTCAGAATAACCATCAGCAAAAAACTACAAAGAATAAATGCTGAAGGTGCTGTGGAGAAGTGCATACCCTCAACTTTACGTGGGACGTAACCTGGAAAGAGCCACTAAAGAGAACAGAATGGAGGTGCCTTTAAAAGGTAAACATTGAGCTACCATATGATCCAACAGACCCATTCCTGGAACTATAACCTAACAAGACAGAATTGGAAAGACACAGGCAGGCAAATCTGCATTGCATAGTATTACAATAGCCAAGATATGGAAGTCACCAAAAAGTCCACCGACAGATGGGTGGACAAAGAAGAACTGCTACATGTACAGATGGAATATGAGCTGGCGAAAAAATGAAACAATGCCATTTGCAGCACCATAGATGAGTCTAGAAGTAATCACGCAACTTGTAGTAAGTGAGACAGCGAATGACACATATCCTATCATATCACATACAGGTGTTACCTAAAAATTGAAACAAACGAAGATATTTCCACAGAGAAAGGCAATCACAGATTCAGTACAAAAACTTATGGTTCGCCAAATGGAAAGGTGTGAGGATTGGATACACTACCATATTGAGGTTAACGGAGAGATACAAACACATGTGAAATATATAATCACCAAAGACCTACGGAATACCAAGGGAAGACTACTCAACATTGTGTCATAACCTACATGGGAAAAGGATCTGAAGAAGAATAGATATATGTATATGTGTGAAAGAAGCACATCTTGCACACCTAGAACAAACAAAACATTGTAATCAAGTTTGCTGTGATAAAAAATAAAAATTAAGTTAAAACTACGATCAAGAAGTAATGAGACATAAACTTAAAGGGATTTTTCCTGGCACATTCCATTCTAATTTACAACCTAGAACACCCCTTCCAGTAAGGCTCTGTTGCCCTAGTAACCAGATTTGGTAAAGGAGAAATGCTGCCGCCTTGTGGCCCATTCCCGCAAGAGCAGCTTTTAACCCACAGCTAATGCTCACTTAACATTCACAAGGACTCAGGGCTGTAAAGGACACCTGCCCTCAAAATTGTGCTGAGGTAGGGAATGGATAAAACAATGCAAAACAGGCAACATTTTCAAGAAGATAGTATGAAGAGGTAAGTTTTACTCACTCTCTTTTTAAAAAAAGGAAAATGGATAAAAGCTCAACCTCAGGAAGCATTAGACTCATGTAATCTAATCTACAAAAAGTTTTCAACTCACACCAGTCGACTGACCATCAGCAAAAAGCCTACAAACAATCAATGCTGAAGAGGTTTTAGAGAACTCTGTACCCTCTAGCTGCTGGTGAGATGTAAAGTGGTTAACAGCCAATAATGAGAACAGAAGGGAGCTGCGTTTAAAAGGAAAAACTGAGGTACCATTCAATCCAGCAGGCGCACCAATGGGCCTCTCACCTGAGAAGACCAGAATCAAGAAGACCCGGGCTGCAAAAGCTGCACTGCAGCCTTATTCACAATAGACAAGACAGTGAAGCAACCAAAATGTCCATCAACAGATGAAGGGATAAAGAAGAAGGGGTCCATGTACACAATGAATACTAGCCATGGAAAACAATGAAACACTGCTCTTTGAGGCACCATAGATGATCTTGGAGATAATCACAGAACATGAGGTAAGTCGGAAAGCAAAAGTCCTATATCCTATGAAATCACTTATAGGCGTTATCTAATAACTGACACAAATGAACATATTTCCACAGGGAAAGGCAATCACAGACTTATAAAAAAAAAAACTATGCTTACCTAAAAGGAAAGGTGGGGGGAATGGATAAATGAAGATTAGCGTTACCATATGTATACAAATTCATATTATATACATATATCAAAAAGACCGACCTTATAGCAAGGGAGGTTGATGGAACACTCTGTAATAATTTACATGGGAAGAGGATCTCTACATAAATAGATATATATAATGTGTAAATGAACCAGAGTGTGTACACCTTGGACAAACAACATTCGAACCATTACCCCAATGTAAAAAATTAAAACAACGAACTAGAAGTAATGAGACATAAACTTATGGGTGGTTTTCCTGGCACATTCCATTCAAATTTACAACCTAGGTAAACGACTTCCAGAACGGCTCTGCTGCCCTAGTACCCAGATTTGGGAATGGAGAAATGCTGCCTCCTTGTGGCCGTTTCCCACAACAGCAGCTTTCAACCCACTGCAAAAGGTCACTAAATATTCACCAATTCAGTTCTGTAAATGACACCTGCCCTCCAAAAAATACTGAGCTCGAAAATCGACCAAAACATTCAAGAGTGCAACCTTCCAAAAAGACAATTTGAAGAGGTAGATTGTACTCACACTTTTTTTTTTCTTTTTTCTTTCAACACAAAAGAAAAAGGCGTGGAAAAATGATGAATTTTAGGAATTTTTAAAGACATGTAAACCCAAATTACAAAAACCTATCAGCTCACACCAGTCAGAATGGCCCTCGACAAAAATGCTGCAAACAATAAATGCTGACGTGATTGTGGAGAAATGAGTACCCTCGATTCTAAGGGGGACGTGGTAAGAGCCACTAATGAAAGCACAATTGAGGTGCCTTGAAAAGGTAACATTGAGCTACCATACCAGTCAATCAATCATACCCACTGCTGGGTGTATCACCTGAGAAAATGAAAATCCAAAAGTCACAGGCTGGCAATCCTGCACTCCAGCAATAGTTACCATAGGCAACACTTGGAAGCAACGAAAACGTCCATCAACAGAGGAATGCACCAAGAAGAAGGGGTCCATGTACACAATGGAATATTAGCCATGGAAAACATTGAAGCACTGCTCTTTGAGGCACCATACATGAGCCTGGAGATAATCACAAAACATGAAGTAGGACGGAGAGCAAAAGACCTATATCCTATAATATCACTTATGGCATTATCTAATAACTGACACAAATGAACATATTTCCAAAGAGAAAGACACTCACGGGCTTAGAAAACAAACTATGCTCATCTGAAAGGAAAGGAGGGGGGAATTGATAAATGAAGAATAGTGTTACTATACGTATACAAATACATATTATATACACGTATCAAAAAGACCGAACGTATAGCAAGGGAGGTCTATGGAACACTGTAATATGTTACATGGGAAGAGGATCTGTACATTAATAGACATACATAATGTACAAATGAACCAGATTGTGTACACCTAGGACAAACAATATTCTACTCTTTACTCTGATTAAAAAAATTTAAAAACCCAAGAAGAAGTAATGAGACATAAACTTATGGGGATTTCTCCTGGCAAATTCCATTCTCATTTACAACCTAGGACAACGACTTCCAGAAAGACTCTGCTGCCCTAGTACCCAGATTGGGGAATGGAGAAATGCTGCCTCCTTGTGGCCGTTTCCCACAACAGCAGCTTTAAACCCACTGCGAAAGGTCACTAAATATTCACCAACTTGCAGTTCTGTAAATGACACCTGCCCTCCAAAAAATTCCTGGGGTCAAAAATCGACCAAAAAATTCAAAAGAGGGCAACCTTCGAAGAAGACAATTTCAAGAGGTATATTGTACACACGGTTTTTTTCCTTTAAGTGAAAAGAAAAAGGCGTGGGAAAATGATAAAGTGTAGGAATTTTTAAAGATATGCAAACCGAAATTACAAATACCTATCAGCTCACAGCAGTCAGAATGGCCATCAGCAAAAATGCTGCAAACAATACATGCTGAAGGGATTGTGGAGAAATGTGTACCCTGAGCTCTAAGGGGGACGTGGTAAGAACCATTACTGTAAACACAATGGAGGTGCTTTGAAAAGGTAAACATTGAGCTACCAGTGAATCAAGCATACCATCTGCTGAGCCTATCACCTGAGAAAATGAGAATCAAAAAGTCACAGGCTGGCAAACCTGTACGCCAGCAATACTTACCATAGTCAACACATGGAAGCAACAAAAATGTCCATCAACAGAGGAATGCACCAAGAAGAAGTGGTCCATGTATACAACGGAATAGTACTCCAGTAAAAAATATAAATTAAATTTAAAAAACAAACAAATGTAAGGAGACATCAGCATCTGTGGGTTTCTCCGGGCACATTCCACTCTAATTTATAACCGAAGAGCACCACTGGCCGGTAGGTCTGTTTCCCTAGTACCAGCGTGGGGAACGTAGAAAGGCTGCCGCCCTCTGGCCGTTACCTGCAAAAGCAGGTTTAAAGCTTGAGCTAACGGTCACTTCATATGAACTAGTACTGCAGGGCTGTAAATGAAACCTGCCCTCAAAATGTCTTGAGGGAGGTAATGGCCAAAATATTTCAAAAGGTGACACATACTTCAAGTAAACACTTTGAAGAACTAAGCTCTAATCACAGCTGGAAAAATAAAAAGCACATGTCTTAAAGCTCAATTTCAACGCATTATGAGACACATGCAAATTCAACCACAAAGAGGTATCAGCTCACACCAGTCAGAATAACCATCAGCAAAAAACTACAAAGAATAAATGCTGAAGGTGCTGTGGAGAAGTGCATACCCTCAACTTTACGTGGGACGTAACCTGGAAAGAGCCACTAAAGAGAACAGAATGGAGGTGCCTTTAAAAGGTAAACATTGAGCTACCATATGATCCAACAGACCCATTCCTGGAACTATAACCTAAGAAGACAGAATTGGAAAGACACAGGCAGGCAAATCTGCATTGCATAGTATTACAATAGCCAAGATATGGAAGTCACCAAAAAGTCCACCGACAGATGGGTGGACAAAGAAGAACTGCTACATGTACAGATGGAATATGAGCTGGCGAAAAAATGAAACAATGCCATTTGCAGCACCATAGATGAGTCTAGAAGTAATCACGCAACTTGTAGTAAGTGAGACAGCGAAAGACACATATCCTATCATATCACATACAGGTGTTACCTAAAAATTGAAACAAACGAAGATATTTCCACAGAGAAAGGCAATCACAGATTCAGTACAAAAACTTATGGTTCGCCAAATGGAAAGGTGTGAGGATTGGATACACTACCATATTGAGGTTAACGGAGAGATACAAACACATGTGAAATATATAATCACCAAAGACCTACGGAATACCAAGGGAAGACTACTCAACATTGTGTCATAACCTACATGGGAAAAGGATCTGAAGAAGAATAGATATATGTATATGTGTGAAAGAAGCACATCTTGCACACCTAGAACAAACAAAACATTGTAATCAAGTTTGCTGTGATAAAAAATAAAAATTAAGTTAAAACTACGATCAAGAAGTAATGAGACATAAACTTAAAGGGATTTTTCCTGGCACATTCCATTCTAATTTACAACCTAGAACACCCCTTCCAGTAAGGCTCTGTTGCCCTAGTAACCAGATTTGGTAAAGGAGAAATGCTGCCGCCTTGTGGCCCATTCCCGCAAGAGCAGCTTTTAACCCACAGCTAATGCTCACTTAACATTCACAAGGACTCAGGGCTGTAAAGGACACCTGCCCTCAAAATTGTGCTGAGGTAGGGAATGGATAAAACAATGCAAAACAGGCAACATTTTCAAGAAGATAGTATGAAGAGGTAAGTTTTACTCACTCTCTTTTTAAAAAAAGGAAAATGGATAAAAGCTCAACCTCAGGAAGTATTAGACTCATGCAATCTAATCTACAAAAAGTTTTCAACACACACCAGTCAACTGACCATCAGCAAAAAGCCTACAAATAATCAATGCTGAAGAGGTTTTAGAGAACTGTGTACCCTCTAGCTGCTGGTGAGATGTAAAGTGGTTAACAGCCAATAATGAGAACAGAAGGGAGCTGCGTTTAAAAGGAAAAACTGAGGTACCATTCAATTCCGGAAGGCGCACCAATGGGCCTCTCACCTGAGAAGACCAGAATCAAGAAGACCCGGGCTGCAAAAGCTGCACTGCAGCCTTATTCACAATAGCCAAGACAGTGAAGCAACCAAAATGTCCATCAACAGATGAAGGGATAAAGAAGAAGGGGTCCATGTACACAATGAATACTAGCCATGGAAAACAATGAAACACTGCTCTTTGAGGCACCATAGATGATCTTGGAGATAATCACAGAACATGAGGTAAGTCGGAAAGCAAAAGTCCTATATCCTATGAAATCACTTATAGGCGTTATCTAATAACTGACACAAATGAACATATTTCCACAGGGAAAGGCAATCACAGACTTATAAAAAAAAAAAACTATGCTTACCTAAAAGGAAAGGTGGGGGGAATGGATAAATGAAGATTAGCGTTACCATATGTATACAAATTCATATTATATACATATATCAAAAAGACCGACCATATAGCAAGGGAGGTTGATGGAACACTCTGTAATAATTTACATGGGAAGAGGATCTCTACATAAATAGATATATATAATGTGTAAATGAACCAGAGTGTGTACACCTTGGACAAACAACATTCGAACCATTACCCCAATGTAAAAAATTAAAACAACGAACTAGAAGTAATGAGACATAAACTTATGGGTGGTTTTCCTGGCACATTCCATTGAAATTTACAACCTAGGTAAACGACTTCCAGAACGGCTCTGCTGCCCTAGTACCCAGATTTGGGAATGGAGAAATGCTGCCTCCTTGTGGCCGTTTCCCACAACAGCAGCTTTCAACCCACTGCAAAAGGTCACTAAATATTCACCAATTCAGTTCTGTAAATGACACCTGCCCTCCAAAAAATACTGAGCTCGAAAATCGACCAAAACATTCAAGAGTGCAACCTTCCAAAAAGACAATTTGAAGAGGTAGATTGTACTCACACTTTTTTTTTTCTTTTTTCTTTCAACACAAAAGAAAAAGGCGTGGAAAAATGATGAATTTTAGGAATTTTTAAAGACATGTAAACCCAAATTACAAAAACCTATCAGCTCACACCAGTCAGAATGGCCCTCGACAAAAATGCTGCAAACAATAAATGCTGACGTGATTGTGGAGAAATGAGTACCCTCGATTCTAAGGGGGACGTGGTAAGAGCCACTAATGAAAGCACAATTGAGGTGCCTTGAAAAGGTAACATTGAGCTACCATACCAGTCAATCAATCATACCCACTGCTGGGTGTATCACCTGAGAAAATGAAAATCCAAAAGTCACAGGCTGGCAATCCTGCACTCCAGCAATAGTTACCATAGGCAACACTTGGAAGCAACGAAAACGTCCATCAACAGAGGAATGCACCAAGAAGAAGGGGTCCATGTACACAATGGAATGTTAGCCATGGAAAACATTGAAGCACTGCTCTTTGAGGCACCATACATGAGCCTGGAGATAATCACAAAACATGAAGTAGGACGGAGAGCAAAAGACCTATATCCTATAATATCACTTATGGCATTATCTAATAACTGACACAAATGAACATATTTCCAAAGAGAAAGACACTCACGGGCTTAGAAAACAAACTATGCTCATCTGAAAGGAAAGGAGGGGGGAATTGATAAATGAAGAATAGTGTTACTATACGTATACAAATACATATTATATACACGTATCAAAAAGACCGAACGTATAGCAAGGGAGGTCTATGGAACACTGTAATATGTTACATGGGAAGAGGATCTGTACATTAATAGACATACATAATGTACAAATGAACCAGATTGTGTACACCTAGGACAAACAATATTCTACTCTTTACTCTGATTAAAAAAATTTAAAAACCCAAGAAGAAGTAATGAGACATAAACTTATGGGGATTTCTCCTGGCAAATTCCATTCTCATTTACAACCTAGGACAACGACTTCCAGAAAGGCTCTGCTGCCCTAGTACCCAGATTGGGGAATGGAGAAATGCTGCCTCCTTGTGGCCGTTTCCCACAACAGCAGCTTTAAACCCACTGCGAAAGGTCACTAAATATTCACCAACTTGCAGTTCTGTAAATGACACCTGCCCTCCAAAACATTCCTGGGGTCAAAAATCGACCAAAAAATTCAAAAGAGGGCAACCTTCGAAGAAGACAATTTCAAGAGGTATATTGTACACACGGTTTTTTCCTTTACGTGAAAAGAAAAAGGCGTGGGAAAATGATAAAGTTTAGGAATTTTTAAAGATATGCAAACCGAAATTACAAATACCTATCAGCTCACAGCAGTCAGAATGGCCATCAGCAAAAATGCTGCAAACAATACATGCTGAAGGGATTGTGGAGAAATGTGTACCCTGAGCTCTAAGGGGGACGTGGTAAGAACCATTACTGTAAACACAATGGAGGTGCTTTGAAAAGGTAAACATTGAGCTACCAGTGAATCAAGCATACCATCTGCTGAGCCTATCACCTGAGAAAATGAGAATCAAAAAGTCACAGGCTGGCAAACCTGTACGCCAGCAATACTTACCATAGTCAACACATGGAGGCAACAAAAATGTCCATCAACAGAGGAATGCACCAAGAAGAAGTGGTCCATGTATACAACGGAATAGTACTCCAGTAAAAAATATAAATTAAATTTAAAAAACAAACAAATGTAAGGAGACATCAGCATCTGTGGGTTTCCCCGGGCACATTCCACTCTAATTTATAACCGAAGAGCACCACTGGCCGGTAGGTCTGTTTCCCTAGTACCAGCGTGGGGAACGTAGAAAGGCTGCCGCCCTCTGGCCGTTACCTGCAAAAGCAGGTTTAAAGCTTGAGCTAACGGTCACTTCATATGAACTAGTACTGCAGGGCTGTAAATGAAACCTGCCCGCAAAATGTCTGGAGGGAGGTAATGGCCAAAATATTTCAAAAGGTGACACATACTTCAAGTAAACACTTTGAAGAACTAAGCTCTAATCACAGCTGGAAAAATAAAAAGCACATGTCTTAAAGCTCAATTTCAACGCATTATGAGACACATGCAAATTCAACCACAAAGAGGTATCAGCTCACACCAGTCAGAATAACCATCAGCAAAAAACTACAAAGAATAAATGCTGAAGGTGCTGTGGAGAAGTGCATACCCTCAACTTTACGTGGGACGTAACCTGGAAAGAGCCACTAAAGAGAACAGAATGGAGGTGCCTTTAAAAGGTAAACATTGAGCTACCATATGATCCAACAGACCCATTCCTGGAACTATAACCTAAGAAGACAGAATTGGAAAGACACAGGCAGGCAAATCTGCATTGCATAGTATTACAATAGCCAAGATATGGAAGTCACCAAAAAGTCCACCGACAGATGGGTGGACAAAGAAGAACTGCTACATGTACAGATGGAATATGGGCTGGCGAAAAAATGAAACAATGCCATTTGCAGCACCATAGATGAGTCTAGAAGTAATCACGCAACTTGTAGTAAGTGAGACAGCGAAAGACACATATCCTATCATATCACATACAGGTGTTACCTAAAAATTGAAACAAACGAAGATATTTCCACAGAGAAAGGCAATCACAGATTCAGTACAAAAACTTATGGTTCGCCAAATGGAAAGGTGTGAGGATTGGATACACGACCATATTGAGGTTAACGGAGAGATACAAACACATGTGAAATATATAATCACCAGAGATCTACGGAATACCAAGGGAAGACTACTCAACATTGTGTCATAACCTACATGGGAAAAGGATCTGAAGAAGAATAGATATATGTACATGTGTGAAAGAAGCACATCTTGCACACCTAGAACAAACAAAACATTGTAATCAAGTTTGCTGTGATAAAAAATAAAAATTAAGTTAGAACTACGAACAGGAAGTAATGAGACATAAACTTAAAGGGATTTTTCCTGGCACATTCCATTCTAATTTACAACCTAGAACACCCCTTCCAGTAAGGCTCTGTTGCCCTAGTAACCAGATTTGGTAAAGGAGAAATGCTGCCGCCTTGTGGCCCATTCCCGCAAGAGCAGCTTTTAACCCACAGCTAATGGTCACTTAACATTCACAAGGACTCAGGGCTGTAAAGGACACCTGCCCTCAAAATTGTGCTGAGGTAGGGAATGGATAAAACAATGCAAAACAGGCAACATTTTCAAGAAGATAGTATGAAGAGGTAAGTTTTACTCACTCTCTTTTTAAAAAAAGGAAAATGGATAAAAGCTCAACCTCAGGAAGTATTAGACTCATGCAATCTATTCTACAAAAAGTTTTCAACTCACACCAGTCGACTGACCATCAGCAAAAAGCCTACAAACAATCAATGCTGAAGAGGTTTTAGAGAACTGTGTACCCTCTAGCTGCTGGTGAGATGTAAAGTGGTTAACAGCCAATAATGAGAACAGAAGGGAGCTGCGTTTAAAAGGAAAAACTGAGGTACCATTCAATCCAGCAGGCGCACCAATGGGCCTCTCACCTGAGAAGACCAGAATCAAGAAGACCCGGGCTGCAAAAGCTGCACTGCAGCCTTATTCACAATAGACAAGACAGTGAAGCAACCAAAATGTCCATCAACAGATGAAGGGATAAAGAAGAAGGGGTCCATGTACACAATGAATACTAGCCATGGAAAACAATGAAACACTGCTCTTTGAGGCACCATAGATGATCTTGGAGATAATCACAGAACATGAGGTAAGTCGGAAAGCAAAAGTCCTATATCCTATGAAATCACTTATAGGCGTTATCTAATAACTGACACAAATGAACATATTTCCACAGGGAAAGGCAATCACAGACTTATAAAAAAAAAAAAACTATGCTTACCTAAAAGGAAAGGTGGGGGGAATGGATAAATGAAGATTAGCGTTACCATATGTATACAAATTCATATTATATACATATATCAAAAAGACCGACCATATAGCAAGGGAGGTTGATGGAACACTCTGTAATAATTTACATGGGAAGAGGATCTCTACATAAATAGATATATATAATGTGTAAATGAACCAGAGTGTGTACACCTTGGACAAACAACATTCGAACCATTACCCCAATGTAAAAAATTAAAACAACGAACTAGAAGTAATGAGACATAAACTTATGGGTGGTTTTCCTGGCACATTCCATTCAAATTTACAACCTAGGTAAACGACTTCCAGAACGGCTCTGCTGCCCTAGTACCCAGATTTGGGAATGGAGAAATGCTGCCTCCTTGTGGCCGTTTCCCACAACAGCAGCTTTCAACCCACTGCAAAAGGTCACTAAATATTCACCAATTCAGTTCTGTAAATGACACCTGCCCTCCAAAAAATACTGAGCTCGAAAATCGACCAAAACATTCAAGAGTGCAACCTTCCAAAAAGACAATTTGAAGAGGTAGATTGTACTCACACTTTTTTTTTTCTTTTTTCTTTCAACACAAAAGAAAAAGGCCTGGAAAAATGATGAATTTTAGGAATTTTTAAAGACATGTAAACCCAAATTACAAAAACCTATCAGCTCACACCAGTCAGAATGGCCCTCGACAAAAATGCTGCAAACAATAAATGCTGACGTGATTGTGGAGAAATGAGTACCCTCGATTCTAAGGGGGACGTGGTAAGAGCCACTAATGAAAGCACAATTGAGGTGCCTGGAAAAGGTAACATTGAGCTACCATACCAGTCAATCAATCATACCCACTGCTGGGTGTATCACCTGAGAAAATGAAAATCCAAAAGTCACAGGCTGGCAATCCTGCACTCCAGCAATAGTTACCATAGGCAACACTTGGAAGCAACGAAAACGTCCATCCACAGAGGAATGCACCAAGAAGAAGGGGTCCATGTACACAATGGAATATTAGCCATGGAAAACATTGAAGCACTGCTCTTTGAGGCACCATACATGAGCCTGGAGATAATCACAAAACATGAAGTAGGACGGAGAGCAAAAGACCTATATCCTATAATATCACTTATGGCATTATCTAATAACTGACACAAATGAACATATTTCCAAAGAGAAAGACACTCATGGGCTTAGAAAACAAACTATGCTCATCTGAAAGGAAAGGAGGGGGGAATTGATAAATGAAGAATAGTGTTACTATACGTATACAAATACATATTATATACACGTATCAAAAAGACCGAACGTATAGCAAGGGAGGTCTATGGAACACTGTAATATGTTACATGGGAAGAGGATCTGTACATTAATAGACATACATAATGTACAAATGAACCAGATTGTGTACACCTAGGACAAACAATATTCTACTCTTTACTCTGATTAAAAAAATTTAAAAACCCAAGAAGAAGTAATGAGACATAAACTTATGGGGATTTCTCCTGGCAAATTCCATTCTCATTTACAACCTAGGACAACGACTTCCAGAAAGGCTCTGCTGCCCTAGTACCCAGATTGGGGAATGGAGAAATGCTGCCTCCTTGTGGCCGTTTCCCACAACAGCAGCTTTAAACCCACTGCGAAAGGTCACTAAATATTCACCAACTTGCAGTTCTGTAAATGACACCTGCCCTCCAAAACATTCCTGGGGTCAAAAATCGACCAAAAAATTCAAAAGAGGGCAACCTTCGAAGAAGACAATTTCAAGAGGTATATTGTACACACAGTTTTTTCCTTTACGTGAAAAGAAAAAGGCGTGGGAAAATGATAAAGTTTAGGAATTTTTAAAGATATGCAAACCGAAATTACAAATACCTATCAGCTCACAGCAGTCAGAATGGCCATCAGCAAAAATGCTGCAAACAATACATGCTGAAGGGATTGTGGAGAAATGTGTACCCTGAGCTCTAAGGGGGACGTGGTAAGAACCATTACTGTAAACACAATGGAGGTGCTTTGAAAAGGTAAACATTGAGCTACCAGTGAATCAAGCATACCATCTGCTGAGCCTATCACCTGAGAAAATGAGAATCAAAAAGTCACAGGCTGGCAAACCTGTACGCCAGCAATACTTACCATAGTCAACACATGGAAGCAACAAAAATGTCCATCAACAGAGGAATGCACCAAGAAGAAGTGGTCCATGTATACAACGGAATAGTACTCCAGTAAAAAATATAAATTAAATTTAAAAAACAAACAAATGTAAGGAGACATCAGCATCTGTGGGTTTCTCCGGGCACATTCCACTCTAATTTATAACCGAAGAGCACCACTGGCCGGTAGGTCTGTTTCCCTAGTACCAGCGTGGGGAACGTAGAAAGGCTGCCACCCTCTGGCTTTTACCTGCAAAAGCAGGTTTAAAGCTTGAGCTAACGGTCACTTCATATGAACTAGTACTGCAGGTCTGTAAATGAAACCTGCCCTCAAAATGTCTTGAGGGAGGTAATGGCCAAAATATTTCAAAAGGTGACACATACTTCAAGTAAACACTTTGAAGAACTAAGCTCTAATCACAGCTGGAAAAATAAAAAGCACATGTCTTAAAGCTCAATTTCAACGCATTATGAGACACATGCAAATTCAACCACAAAGAGGTATCAGCTCACACCAGTCAGAATAACCATCAGCAAAAAACTACAAAGAATAAATGCTGAAGTGCATACCCTCAACTTTACGTGGGACGTAACCTGGAAAGAGCCACTAAAGAGAACAGAATGGAGGTGCCTTTAAAAGGTAAACATTGAGCTACCATATGATCCAACAGACCCATTCCTGGAACTATAACCTAAAAAGACAGAATTGGAAAGACACAGGCAGGCAAATCTGCATTGCATAGTATTACAATAGCCAAGATATGGAAGTCACCAAAAAGTCCACCGACAGATGGGTGGACAAAGAAGAACTGCTACATGTACAGATGGAATATGGGCTGGCGAAAAAATGAAACAATGCCATTTGCAGCACCATAGATGAGTCTAGAAGTAATCACGCAACTTGTAGTAAGTGAGACAGCGAAAGACACATATCCTATCATATCACATACAGGTGTTACCTAAAAATTGAAACAAACGAAGATATTTCCACAGAGAAAGGCAATCACAGATTCAGTACAAAAACTTATGGTTCGCCAAATGGAAAGGTGTGAGGATTGGATACACTACCATATTGAGGTTAACGGAGAGATACAAACACATGTGAAATATATAATCACCAGAGATCTACGGAATACCAAGGGAAGACTACTCAACATTGTGTCATAACCTACATGGGAAAAGGATCTGAAGAAGAATAGATATATGTATATGTGTGAAAGAAGCACATCTTGCACACCTAGAACAAACAAAACATTGTAATCAAGTTTGCTGTGATAAAAAATAAAAATTAAGTTAGAACTATGAACAAGAAGTAATGAGACATAAACTTAAAGGGCTTTTTCCTGGCACATTCCATTCTAATTTACAACCTAGAACACCCCTTCCAGTAAGGCTCTGTTGCCCTAGTAACCAGATTTGGTAAAGGAGAAATGCTGCCGCCTTGTGGCCCATTCCCGCAAGAGCAGCTTTTAACCCACAGCTAATGCTCACTTAACATTCACAAGGACTCAGGGCTGTAAAGGACACCTGCCCTCAAAATTGTGCTGAGGTAGGGAATGGATAAAACAATGCAAAACAGGCAACATTTTCAAGAAGATAGTATGAAGAGGTAAGTTTTACTCACTCTCTTTTTAAAAAAAGGAAAATGGATAAAAGCTCAACCTCAGGAAGCATTAGACTCATGTAATCTAATCTACAAAAAGTTTTCAACTCACACCAGTCGACTGACCATCAGCAAAAAGCCTACAAACAATCAATGCTGAAGAGGTTTTAGAGAACTGTGTACCCTCTAGCTGCTGGTGAGATGTAAAGTGGTTAACAGCCAATAATGAGAACAGAAGGGAGCTGCGTTTAAAAGGAAAAACTGAGGTACCATTCAATCCAGCAGGCGCACCAATGGGCCTCTCACCTGAGAAGACCAGAATCAAGAAGACCCGGGCTGCAAAAGCTGCACTGCAGCCTTATTCACAATAGACAAGACAGTGAAGCAACCAAAATGTCCATCAACAGATGAAGGGATAAAGAAGAAGGGGTCCATGTACACAATGAATACTATCCATGGAAAACAATGAAACACTGCTCTTTGAGGCACCATAGATGATCTTGGAGATAATCACAGAACATGAGGTAAGTCGGAAAGCAAAAGTCCTATATCCTATGAAATCACTTATAGGCGTTATCTAATAACTGACACAAATGAACATATTTCCACAGGGAAAGGCAATCACAGACTTATAAAAAAAAAAACTATGCTTACCTAAAAGGAAAGGTGGGGGGAATGGATAAATGAAGATTAGCGTTACCATATGTATACAAATTCATATTATATACATATATCAAAAAGACCGACCATATAGCAAGGGAGGTTGATGGAACACTCTGTAATAATTTACATGGGAAGAGGATCTCTACATAAATAGATATATATAATGTGTAAATGAACCAGAGTGTGTACACCTTGGACAAACAACATTCGAACCATTACCCCAATGTAAAAAATTAAAACAACGAACTAGAAGTAATGAGACATAAACTTATGGGTGGTTTTCCTGGCACATTCCATTCAAATTTACAACCTAGGTAAACGACTTCCAGAACGGCTCTGCTGCCCTAGTACCCAGATTTGGGAATGGAGAAATGCTGCCTCCTTGTGGCCGTTTCCCACAACAGCAGCTTTCAACCCACTGCAAAAGGTCACTAAATATTCACCAATTCAGTTCTGTAAATGACACCTGCCCTCCAAAAAATACTGAGCTCGAAAATCGACCAAAACATTCAAGAGTGCAACCTTCCAAAAAGACAATTTGAAGAGGTAGATTGTACTCACACTTTTTTTTTTCTTTTTTCTTTCAACACAAAAGAAAAAGGCGTGGAAAAATGATGAATTTTAGGAATTTTTAAAGACATGTAAACCCAAATTACAAAAACCTATCAGCTCACACCAGTCAGAATGGCCCTCGACAAAAATGCTGCAAACAATAAATGCTGACGTGATTGTGGAGAAATGAGTACCCTCGATTCTAAGGGGGACGTGGTAAGAGCCACTAATGAAAGCACAATTGAGGTGCCTTGAAAAGGTAACATTGAGCTACCATACCAGTCAATCAATCATACCCACTGCTGGGTGTATCACCTGAGAAAATGAAAATCCAAAAGTCACAGGCTGGCAATCCTGCACTCCAGCAATAGTTACCATAGGCAACACTTGGAAGCAACGAAAACGTCCATCAACAGAGGAATGCACCAAGAAGAAGGGGTCCATGTACACAATGGAATGTTAGCCATGGAAAACATTGAAGCACTGCTCTTTGAGGCACCATACATGAGCCTGGAGATAATCACAAAACATGAAGTAGGACGGAGAGCAAAAGACCTATATCCTATAATATCACTTATGGCATTATCTAATAACTGACACAAATGAACATATTTCCAAAGAGAAAGACACTCACGGGCTTAGAAAACAAACTATGCTCATCTGAAAGGAAAGGAGGGGGGAATTGATAAATGAAGAATAGTGTTACTATACGTATACAAATACATATTATATACACGTATCAAAAAGACCGAACGTATAGCAAGGGAGGTCTATGGAACACTGTAATATGTTACATGGGAAGAGGATCTGTACATTAATAGACATACATAATGTACAAATGAACCAGATTGTGTACACCTAGGACAAACAATATTCTACTCTTTACTCTGATTAAAAAAATTTAAAAACCCAAGAAGAAGTAATGAGACATAAACTTATGGGGATTTCTCCTGGCAAATTCCATTCTCATTTACAACCTAGGACAACGACTTCCAGAAAGGCTCTGCTGCCCTAGTACCCAGATTGGGGAATGGAGAAATGCTGCCTCCTTGTGGCCGTTTCCCACAACAGCAGCTTTAAACCCACTGCGAAAGGTCACTAAATATTCACCAACTTGCAGTTCTGTAAATGACACCTGCCCTCCAAAACATTCCTGGGGTCAAAAATCGACCAAAAAATTCAAAAGAGGGCAACCTTCGAAGAAGACAATTTCAAGAGGTATATTGTACACACGGTTTTTTCCTTTAAGTGAAAAGAAAAAGGCGTGGGAAAATGATAAAGTTTAGGAATTTTTAAAGATATGCAAACCGAAATTACAAATACCTATCAGCTCACAGCAGTCAGAATGGCCATCAGCAAAAATGCTGCAAACAATACATGCTGAAGGGATTGTGGAGAAATGTGTACCCTGAGCTCTAAGGGGGACGTGGTAAGAACCATTACTGTAAACACAATGGAGGTGCTTTGAAAAGGTAAACATTGAGCTACCAGTGAATCAAGCATACCATCTGCTGAGCCTATCACCTGAGAAAATGAGAATCAAAAAGTCACAGGCTGGCAAACCTGTACGCCAGCAATACTTACCATAGTCAACACATGGAGGCAACAAAAATGTCCATCAACAGAGGAATGCACCAAGAAGAAGTGGTCCATGTATACAACGGAATAGTACTCCAGTAAAAAATATAAATTAAATTTAAAAAACAAACAAATGTAAGGAGACATCAGCATCTGTGGGTTTCTCCGGGCACATTCCACTCTAATTTATAACCGAAGAGCACCACTGGCCGGTAGGTCTGTTTCCCTAGTACCAGCGTGGGGAACGTAGAAAGGCTGCCGCCCTCTGGCCGTTACCTGCAAAAGCAGGTTTAAAGCTTGAGCTAACGGTCACTTCATATGAACTAGTACTGCAGGGCTGTAAATGAAACCTGCCCTCAAAATGTCTTGAGGGAGGTAATGGCCAAAATATTTCAAAAGGTGACACATACTTCAAGTAAACACTTTGAAGAACTAAGCTCTAATCACAGCTGGAAAAATAAAAAGCACATGTCTTAAAGCTCAATTTCAACGCATTATGAGACACATGCAAATTCAACCACAAAGAGGTATCAGCTCACACCAGTCAGAATAACCATCAGCAAAAAACTACAAAGAATAAATGCTGAAGGTGCTGTGGAGAAGTGCATACCCTCAACTTTACGTGGGACGTAACCTGGAAAGAGCCACTAAAGAGAACAGAATGGAGGTGCCTTTAAAAGGTAAACATTGAGCTACCATATGATCCAACAGACCCATTCCTGGAACTATAACCTAAGAAGACAGAATTGGAAAGACACAGGCAGGCAAATCTGCATTGCATAGTATTACAATAGCCAAGATATGGAAGTCACCAAAAAGTCCACCGACAGATGGGTGGACAAAGAAGAACTGCTACATGTACAGATGGAATATGGGCTGGCGAAAAAATGAAACAATGCCATTTGCAGCACCATAGATGAGTCTACAAGTAATCACGCAACTTGTAGTAAGTGAGACAGCGAAAGACACATATCCTATCATATCACATACAGGTGTTACCTAAAAATTGAAACAAACGAAGATATTTCCACAGAGAAAGGCAATCACAGATTCAGTACAAAAACTTATGGTTCGCCAAATGGAAAGGTGTGAGGATTGGATACACGACCATATTGAGGTTAACGGAGAGATACAAACACATGTGAAATATATAATCACCAGAGATCTACGGAATACCAAGGGAAGACTACTCAACATTGTGTCATAACCTACATGGGAAAAGGATCTGAAGAAGAATAGATATATGTACATGTGTGAAAGAAGCACATCTTGCACACCTAGAACAAACAAAACATTGTAATCAAGTTTGCTGTGATAAAAAATAAAAATTAAGTTAGAACTACGAACAGGAAGTAATGAGACATAAAGTTAAAGGGCTTTTTCCTGGCACATTCCATTCTAATTTACAACCTAGAACACCCCTTCCAGTAAGGCTCTGTTGCCCTAGTAACCAGATTTGGTAAAGGAGAAATGCTGCCGCCTTGTGGCCCATTCCCGCAAGAGCAGCTTTTAACCCACAGCTAATGCTCACTTAACATTCACAAGGACTCAGGGCTGTAAAGGACACCTGCCCTCAAAATTGTGCTGAGGTAGGGAATGGATAAAACAATGCAAAACAGGCAACATTTTCAAGAAGATAGTATGAAGAGGTAAGTTTTACTCACTCTCTTTTTAAAAAAAGGAAAATGGATAAAAGCTCAACCTCAGGAAGCATTAGACTCATGTAATCTAATCTACAAAAAGTTTTCAACTCACACCAGTCGACTGACCATCAGCAAAAAGCCTACAAACAATCAATGCTGAAGAGGTTTTAGAGAACTGTGTACCCTCTAGCTGCTGGTGAGATGTAAAGTGGTTAACAGCCAATAATGAGAACAGAAGGGAGCTGCGTTTAAAAGGAAAAACTGAGGTACCATTCAATCCAGCAGGCGCACCAATGGGCCTCTCACCTGAGAAGACCAGAATCAAGAAGACCCGGGCTGCAAAAGCTGCACTGCAGCCTTATTCACAATAGACAAGACAGTGAAGCAACCAAAATGTCCATCAACAGATGAAGGGATAAAGAAGAAGGGGTCCATGTACACAATGAATACTAGCCATGGAAAACAATGAAACACTGCTCTTTGAGGCACCATAGATGATCTTGGAGATAATCACAGAACATGAGGTAAGTCGGAAAGCAAAAGTCCTATATCCTATGAAATCACTTATAGGCGTTATCTAATAACTGACACAAATGAACATATTTCCACAGGGAAAGGCAATCACAGACTTATAAAAAAAAAAAACTATGCTTACCTAAAAGGAAAGGTGGGGGGAATGGATAAATGAAGATTAGCGTTACCATATGTATACAAATTCATATTATATACATATATCAAAAAGACCGACCATATAGCAAGGGAGGTTGATGGAACACTCTGTAATAATTTACATGGGAAGAGGATCTCTACATAAATAGATATATATAATGTGTAAATGAACCAGAGTGTGTACACCTTGGACAAACAACATTCGAACCATTACCCCAATGTAAAAAATTAAAACAACGAACTAGAAGTAATGAGACATAAACTTATGGGTGGTTTTCCTGGCACATTCCATTCAAATTTACAACCTAGGTAAACGACTTCCAGAACGGCTCTGCTGCCCTAGTACCCAGATTTGGGAATGGAGAAATGCTGCCTCCTTGTGGCCGTTTCCCACAACAGCAGCTTTCAACCCACTGCAAAAGGTCACTAAATATTCACCAATTCAGTTCTGTAAATGACACCTGCCCTCCAAAAAATACTGAGCTCGAAAATCGACCAAAACATTCAAGAGTGCAACCTTCCAAAAAGACAATTTGAAGAGGTAGATTGTACTCACACTTTTTTTTTTCTTTTTTCTTTCAACACAAAAGAAAAAGGCGTGGAAAAATGATGAATTTTAGGAATTTTTAAAGACATGTAAACCCAAATTACAAAAACCTATCAGCTCACACCAGTCAGAATGGCCCTCGACAAAAATGCTGCAAACAATAAATGCTGACGTGATTGTGGAGAAATGAGTACCCTCGATTCTAAGGGGGACGTGGTAAGAGCCACTAATGAAAGCACAATTGAGGTGCCTTGAAAAGGTAACATTGAGCTACCATACCAGTCAATCAATCATACCCACTGCTGGGTGTATCACCTGAGAAAATGAAAATCCAAAAGTCACAGGCTGGCAATCCTGCACTCCAGCAATAGTTACCATAGGCAACACTTGGAAGCAACGAAAACGTCCATCAACAGAGGAATGCACCAAGAAGAAGGGGTCCATGTACACAATGGAATATTAGCCATGGAAAACATTGAAGCACTGCTCTTTGAGGCACCATACATGAGCCTGGAGATAATCACAAAACATGAAGTAGGACGGAGAGCAAAAGACCTATATCCTATAATATCACTTATGGCATTATCTAATAACTGACACAAATGAACATATTTCCAAAGAGAAAGACACTCACGGGCTTAGAAAACAAACTATGCTCATCTGAAAGGAAAGGAGGGGGGAATTGATAAATGAAGAATAGTGTTACTATACGTATACAAATACATATTATATACACGTATCAAAAAGACCGAACGTATAGCAAGGGAGGTCTATGGAACACTGTAATATGTTACATGGGAAGAGGATCTGTACATTAATAGACATACATAATGTACAAATGAACCAGATTGTGTACACCTAGGACAAACAATATTCTACTCTTTACTCTGATTAAAAAAATTTAAAAACCCAAGAAGAAGTAATGAGACATAAACTTATGGGGATTTCTCCTGGCAAATTCCATTCTCATTTACAACCTAGGACAACGACTTCCAGAAAGACTCTGCTGCCCTAGTACACAGATTGGGGAATGGAGAAATGCTGCCTCCTTGTGGCCGTTTCCCACAACAGCAGCTTTAAACCCACTGCGAAAGGTCACTAAATATTCACCAACTTGCAGTTCTGTAAATGACACCTGCCCTCCAAAAAATTCCTGGGGTCAAAAATCGACCAAAAAATTCAAAAGAGGGCAACCTTCGAAGAAGACAATTTCAAGAGGTATATTGTACACACGGTTTTTTTCCTTTAAGTGAAAAGAAAAAGGCGTGGGAAAATGATAAAGTGTAGGAATTTTTAAAGATATGCAAACCGAAATTACAAATACCTATCAGCTCACAGCAGTCAGAATGGCCATCAGCAAAAATGCTGCAAACAATACATGCTGAAGGGATTGTGGAGAAATGTGTACCCTGAGCTCTAAGGGGGACGTGGTAAGAACCATTACTGTAAACACAATGGAGGTGCTTTGAAAAGGTAAACATTGAGCTACCAGTGAATCAAGCATACCATCTGCTGAGCCTATCACCTGAGAAAATGAGAATCAAAAAGTCACAGGCTGGCAAACCTGTACGCCAGCAATACTTACCATAGTCAACACATGGAAGCAACAAAAATGTCCATCAACAGAGGAATGCACCAAGAAGAAGTGGTCCATGTATACAACGGAATAGTACTCCAGTAAAAAATATAAATTAAATTTAAAAAACAAACAAATGTAAGGAGACATCAGCATCTGTGGGTTTCTCCGGGCACATTCCACTCTAATTTATAACCGAAGAGCACCACTGGCCGGTAGGTCTGTTTCCCTAGTACCAGCGTGGGGAACGTAGAAAGGCTGCCGCCCTCTGGCCGTTACCTGCAAAAGCAGGTTTAAAGCTTGAGCTAACGGTCACTTCATATGAACTAGTACTGCAGGGCTGTAAATGAAACCTGCCCTCAAAATGTCTTGAGGGAGGTAATGGCCAAAATATTTCAAGAGGTGACACATACTTCAAGTAAACACTTTGAAGAACTAAGCTCTAATCACAGCTGGAAAAATAAAAAGCACATGTCTTAAAGCTCAATTTCAACGCATTATGAGACACATGCAAATTCAACCACAAAGAGGTATCAGCTCACACCAGTCAGAATAACCATCAGCAAAAAACTACAAAGAATAAATGCTGAAGGTGCTGTGGAGAAGTGCATACCCTCAACTTTATGTGGGACGTAACCTGGAAAGAGCCACTAAAGAGAACAGAATGGAGGTGCCTTTAAAAGGTAAACATTGAGCTACCATATGATCCAACAGACCCATTCCTGGAACTATAACCTAAGAAGACAGAATTGGAAAGACACAGGCAGGCAAATCTGCATTGCATAGTATTACAATAGCCAAGATATGGAAGTCACCAAAAAGTCCACCGACAGATGGGTGGACAAAGAAGAACTGCTACATGTACAGATGGAATATGAGCTGGCGAAAAAATGAAACAATGCCATTTGCAGCACCATAGATGAGTCTACAAGTAATCACGCAACTTGTAGTAAGTGAGACAGCGAAAGACACATATCCTATCATATCACATACAGGTGTTACCTAAAAATTGAAACAAACGAAGATATTTCCACAGAGAAAGGCAATCACAGATTCAGTACAAAAACTTATGGTTCGCCAAATGGAAAGGTGTGAGGATTGGATACACTACCATATCGAGGTTAACGGAGAGATACAAACACATGTGAAATATATAATCACCAGAGACCTACGGAATACCAAGGGAAGACTACTCAACATTGTGTCATAACCTACATGGGAAAAGGATCTGAAGAAGAATAGATATATGTATATGTGTGAAAGAAGCACATCTTGCACACCTAGAACAAACAAAACATTGTAATCAAGTTTGCTGTGATAAAAAATAAAAATTAAGTTAGAACTACGAACAGGAAGTAATGAGACATAAACTTAAAGGGATTTTTCCTGGCACATTCCATTCTAATTTACAACCTAGAACACCCCTTCCAGTAAGGCTCTGTTGCCCTAGTAACCAGATTTGGTAAAGGAGAAATGCTGCCGCCTTGTGGCCCATTCCCGCAAGAGCAGCTTTTAACCCACAGCTAATGCTCACTTAACATTCACAAGGACTCAGGGCTGTAAAGGACACCTGCCCTCAAAATTGTGCTGAGGTAGGGAATGGATAAAACAATGCAAAACAGGCAACATTTTCAAGAAGATAGTATGAAGAGGTAAGTTTTACTCACTCTCTTTTTAAAAAAAGGAAAATGGATAAAAGCTCAACCTCAGGAAGCATTAGACTCATGTAATCTAATCTACAAAAAGTTTTCAACTCACACCAGTCGACTGACCATCAGCAAAAAGCCTACAAACAATCAATGCTGAAGAGGTTTTAGAGAACTGTGTACCCTCTAGCTGCTGGTGAGATGTAAAGTGGTTAACAGCCAATAATGAGAACAGAAGGGAGCTGCGTTTAAAAGGAAAAACTGAGGTACCATTCAATCCAGCAGGCGCACCAATGGGCCTCTCACCTGAGAAGACCAGAATCAAGAAGACCCGGGCTGCAAAAGCTGCACTGCAGCCTTATTCACAATAGACAAGACAGTGAAGCAACCAAAATGTCCATCAACAGATGAAGGGATAAAGAAGAAGGGGTCCATGTACACAATGAATACTAGCCATGGAAAACAATGAAACACTGCTCTTTGAGGCACCATAGATGATCTTGGAGATAATCACAGAACATGAGGTAAGTCGGAAAGCAAAAGTCCTATATCCTATGAAATCACTTATAGGCGTTATCTAATAACTGACACAAATGAACATATTTCCACAGGGAAAGGCAATCACAGACTTATAAAAAAAAAAAACTATGCTTACCTAAAAGGAAAGGTGGGGGGAATGGATAAATGAAGATTAGCGTTACCATATGTATACAAATTCATATTATATACATATATCAAAAAGACCGACCATATAGCAAGGGAGGTTGATGGAACACTCTGTAATAATTTACATGGGAAGAGGATCTCTACATAAATAGATATATATAATGTGTAAATGAACCAGAGTGTGTACACCTTGGACAAACAACATTCGAACCATTACCCCAATGTAAAAAATTAAAACAACGAACTAGAAGTAATGAGACATAAACTTATGGGTGGTTTTCCTGGCACATTCCATTCAAATTTACAACCTAGGTAAACGACTTCCAGAACGGCTCTGCTGCCCTAGTACCCAGATTTGGGAATGGAGAAATGCTGCCTCCTTGTGGCCGTTTCCCACAACAGCAGCTTTCAACCCACTGCAAAAGGTCACTAAATATTCACCAATTCAGTTCTGTAAATGACACCTGCCCTCCAAAAAATACTGAGCTCGAAAATCGACCAAAACATTCAAGAGTGCAACCTTCCAAAAAGACAATTTGAAGAGGTAGATTGTACTCACACTTTTTTTTTTCTTTTTTCTTTCAACACAAAAGAAAAAGGCGTGGAAAAATGATGAATTTTAGGAATTTTTAAAGACATGTAAACCCAAATTACAAAAACCTATCAGCTCACACCAGTCAGAATGGCCCTCGACAAAAATGCTGCAAACAATAAATGCTGACGTGATTGTGGAGAAATGAGTACCCTCGATTCTAAGGGGGACGTGGTAAGAGCCACTAATGAAAGCACAATTGAGGTGCCTTGAAAAGGTAACATTGAGCTACCATACCAGTCAATCAATCATACCCACTGCTGGGTGTATCACCTGAGAAAATGAAAATCCAAAAGTCACAGGCTGGCAATCCTGCACTCCAGCAATAGTTACCATAGGCAACACTTGGAAGCAACGAAAACGTCCATCAACAGAGGAATGCACCAAGAAGAAGGGGTCCATGTACACAATGGAATGTTAGCCATGGAAAACATTGAAGCACTGCTCTTTGAGGCACCATACATGAGCCTGGAGATAATCACAAAACATGAAGTAGGACGGAGAGCAAAAGACCTATATCCTATAATATCACTTATGGCATTATCTAATAACTGACACAAATGAACATATTTCCAAAGAGAAAGACACTCACGGGCTTAGAAAACAAACTATGCTCATCTGAAAGGAAAGGAGGGGGGAATTGATAAATGAAGAATAGTGTTACTATACGTATACAAATACATATTATATACACGTATCAAAAAGACCGAACGTATAGCAAGGGAGGTCTATGGAACACTGTAATATGTTACATGGGAAGAGGATCTGTACATTAATAGACATACATAATGTACAAATGAACCAGATTGTGTACACCTAGGACAAACAATATTCTACTCTTTACTCTGATTAAAAAAATTTAAAAACCCAAGAAGAAGTAATGAGACATAAACTTATGGGGATTTCTCCTGGCAAATTCCATTCTCATTTACAACCTAGGACAACGACTTCCAGAAAGGCTCTGCTGCCCTAGTACCCAGATTGGGGAATGGAGAAATGCTGCCTCCTTGTGGCCGTTTCCCACAACAGCAGCTTTAAACCCACTGCGAAAGGTCACTAAATATTCACCAACTTGCAGTTCTGTAAATGACACCTGCCCTCCAAAACATTCCTGGGGTCAAAAATCGACCAAAAAATTCAAAAGAGGGCAACCTTCGAAGAAGACAATTTCAAGAGGTATATTGTACACACGGTTTTTTCCTTTAAGTGAAAAGAAAAAGGCGTGGGAAAATGATAAAGTTTAGGAATTTTTAAAGATATGCAAACCGAAATTACAAATACCTATCAGCTCACAGCAGTCAGAATGGCCATCAGCAAAAATGCTGCAAACAATACATGCTGAAGGGATTGTGGAGAAATGTGTACCCTGAGCTCTAAGGGGGACGTGGTAAGAACCATTACTGTAAACACAATGGAGGTGCTTTGAAAAGGTAAACATTGAGCTACCAGTGAATCAAGCATACCATCTGCTGAGCCTATCACCTGAGAAAATGAGAATCAAAAAGTCACAGGCTGGCAAACCTGTACGCCAGCAATACTTACCATAGTCAACACATGGAGGCAACAAAAATGTCCATCAACAGAGGAATGCACCAAGAAGAAGTGGTCCATGTATACAACGGAATAGTACTCCAGTAAAAAATATAAATTAAATTTAAAAAACAAACAAATGTAAGGAGACATCAGCATCTGTGGGTTTCCCCGGGCACATTCCACTCTAATTTATAACCGAAGAGCACCACTGGCCGGTAGGTCTGTTTCCCTAGTACCAGCGTGGGGAACGTAGAAAGGCTGCCGCCCTCTGGCCGTTACCTGCAAAAGCAGGTTTAAAGCTTGAGCTAACGGTCACTTCATATGAACTAGTACTGCAGGGCTGTAAATGAAACCTGCCCTCAAAATGTCTTGAGGGAGGTAATGGCCAAAATATTTCAAAAGGTGACACATACTTCAAGTAAACACTTTGAAGAACTAAGCTCTAATCACAGCTGGAAAAATAAAAAGCACATGTCTTAAAGCTCAATTTCAACGCATTATGAGACACATGCAAATTCAACCACAAAGAGGTATCAGCTCACACCAGTCAGAATAACCATCAGCAAAAAACTACAAAGAATAAATGCTGAAGGTGCTGTGGAGAAGTGCATACCCTCAACTTTACGTGGGACGTAACCTGGAAAGAGCCACTAAAGAGAACAGAATGGAGGTGCCTTTAAAAGGTAAACATTGAGCTACCATATGATCCAACAGACCCATTCCTGGAACTATAACCTAAGAAGACAGAATTGGAAAGACACAGGCAGGCAAATCTGCATTGCATAGTATTACAATAGCCAAGATATGGAAGTCACCAAAAAGTCCACCGACAGATGGGTGGACAAAGAAGAACTGCTACATGTACAGATGGAATATGGGCTGGCGAAAAAATGAAACAATGCCATTTGCAGCACCATAGATGAGTCTAGAAGTAATCACGCAACTTGTAGTAAGTGAGACAGCGAAAGACACATATCCTATCATATCACATACAGGTGTTACCTAAAAATTGAAACAAACGAAGATATTTCCACAGAGAAAGGCAATCACAGATTCAGTACAAAAACTTATGGTTCGCCAAATGGAAAGGTGTGAGGATTGGATACACGACCATATTGAGGTTAACGGAGAGATACAAACACATGTGAAATATATAATCACCAGAGATCTACGGAATACCAAGGGAAGACTACTCAACATTGTGTCATAACCTACATGGGAAAAGGATCTGAAGAAGAATAGATATATGTACATGTGTGAAAGAAGCACATCTTGCACACCTAGAACAAACAAAACATTGTAATCAAGTTTGCTGTGATAAAAAATAAAAATTAAGTTAGAACTACGAACAGCAAGTAATGAGACATAAAGTTAAAGGGCTTTTTCCTGGCACATTCCATTCTAATTTACAACCTAGAACACCCCTTCCAGTAAGGCTCTGTTGCCCTAGTAACCAGATTTGGTAAAGGAGAAATGCTGCCGCCTTGTGGCCCATTCCCGCAAGAGCAGCTTTTAACCCACAGCTAATGCTCACTTAACATTCACAAGGACTCAGGGCTGTAAAGGACACCTGCCCTCAAAATTGTGCTGAGGTAGGGAATGGATAAAACAATGCAAAACAGGCAACATTTTCAAGAAGATAGTATGAAGAGGTAAGTTTTACTCACTCTCTTTTTAAAAAAAGGAAAATGGATAAAAGCTCAACCTCAGGAAGCATTAGACTCATGTAATCTAATCTACAAAAAGTTTTCAACTCACCAGTCGACTGACCATCAGCAAAAAGCCTACAAACAATCAATGCTGAAGAGGTTTTAGAGAACTGTGTACCCTCTAGCTGCTGGTGAGATGTAAAGTGGTTAACAGCCAATAATGAGAACAGAAGGGAGCTGCGTTTAAAAGGAAAAACTGAGGTACCATTCAATCCAGCAGGCGCACCAATGGGCCTCTCACCTGAGAAGACCAGAATCAAGAAGACCCGGGCTGCAAAAGCTGCACTGCAGCCTTATTCACAATAGACAAGACAGTGAAGCAACCAAAATGTCCATCAACAGATGAAGGGATAAAGAAGAAGGGGTCCATGTACACAATGAATACTAGCCATGGAAAACAATGAAACACTGCTCTTTGAGGCACCATAGATGATCTTGGAGATAATCACAGAACATGAGGTAAGTCGGAAAGCAAAAGTCCTATATCCTATGAAATCACTTATAGGCGTTATCTAATAACTGACACAAATGAACATATTTCCACAGGGAAAGGCAATCACAGACTTATAAAAAAAAAAACTATGCTTACCTAAAAGGAAAGGTGGGGGGAATGGATAAATGAAGATTAGCGTTACCATATGTATACAAATTCATATTATATACATATATCAAAAAGACCGACCATATAGCAAGGGAGGTTGATGGAACACTCTGTAATAATTTACATGGGAAGAGGATCTCTACATAAATAGATATATATAATGTGTAAATGAACCAGAGTGTGTACACCTTGGACAAACAACATTCGAACCATTACCCCAATGTAAAAAATTAAAACAACGAACTAGAAGTAATGAGACATAAACTTATGGGTGGTTTTCCTGGCACATTCCATTCAAATTTACAACCTAGGTAAACGACTTCCAGAACGGCTCTGCTGCCCTAGTACCCAGATTTGGGAATGGAGAAATGCTGCCTCCTTGTGGCCGTTTCCCACAACAGCAGCTTTCAACCCACTGCAAAAGGTCACTAAATATTCACCAATTCAGTTCTGTAAATGACACCTGCCCTCCAAAAAATACTGAGCTCGAAAATCGACCAAAACATTCAAGAGTGCAACCTTCCAAAAAGACAATTTGAAGAGGTAGATTGTACTCACACTTTTTTTTTTCTTTTTTCTTTCAACACAAAAGAAAAAGGCGTGGAAAAATGAAGAATTTTAGGAATTTTTAAAGACATGTAAACCCAAATTACAAAAACCTATCAGCTCACACCAGTCAGAATGGCCCTCGACAAAAATGCTGCAAACAATAAATGCTGACGTGATTGTGGAGAAATGAGTACCCTCGATTCTAAGGGGGACGTGGTAAGAGCCACTAATGAAAGCACAATTGAGGTGCCTTGAAAAGGTAACATTGAGCTACCATACCAGTCAATCAATCATACCCACTGCTGGGTGTATCACCTGAGAAAATGAAAATCCAAAAGTCACAGGCTGGCAATCCTGCACTCCAGCAATAGTTACCATAGGCAACACTTGGAAGCAACGAAAACGTCCATCAACAGAGGAATGCACCAAGAAGAAGGGGTCCATGTACACAATGGAATGTTAGCCATGGAAAACATTGAAGCACTGCTCTTTGAGGCACCATACATGAGCCTGGAGATAATCACAAAACATGAAGTAGGACGGAGAGCAAAAGACCTATATCCTATAATATCACTTATGGCATTATCTAATAACTGACACAAATGAACATATTTCCAAAGAGAAAGACACTCACGGGCTTAGAAAACAAACTATGCTCATCTGAAAGGAAAGGAGGGGGGAATTGATAAATGAAGAATAGTGTTACTATACGTATACAAATACATATTATATACACGTATCAAAAAGACCGAACGTATAGCAAGGGAGGTCTATGGAACACTGTAATATGTTACATGGGAAGAGGATCTGTACATTAATAGACATACATAATGTACAAATGAACCAGATTGTGTACACCTAGGACAAACAATATTCTACTCTTTACTCTGATTAAAAAAATTTAAAAACCCAAGAAGAAGTAATGAGACATAAACTTATGGGGATTTCTCCTGGCAAATTCCATTCTCATTTACAACCTAGGACAACGACTTCCAGAAAGACTCTGCTGCCCTAGTACCCAGATTGGGGAATGGAGAAATGCTGCCTCCTTGTGGCCGTTTCCCACAACAGCAGCTTTAAACCCACTGCGAAAGGTCACTAAATATTCACCAACTTGCAGTTCTGTAAATGACACCTGCCCTCCAAAACATTCCTGGGGTCAAAAATCGACCAAAAAATTCAAAAGAGGGCAACCTTCGAAGAAGACAATTTCAAGAGGTATATTGTACACACGGTTTTTTTCCTTTAAGTGAAAAGAAAAAGGCGTGGGAAAATGATAAAGTGTAGGAATTTTTAAAGATATGCAAACCGAAATTACAAATACCTATCAGCTCACAGCAGTCAGAATGGCCATCAGCAAAAATGCTGCAAACAATACATGCTGAAGGGATTGTGGAGAAATGTGTACCCTGAGCTCTAAGGGGGACGTGGTAAGAACCATTACTGTAAACACAATGGAGGTGCTTTGAAAAGGTAAACATTGAGCTACCAGTGAATCAAGCATACCATCTGCTGAGCCTATCACCTGAGAAAATGAGAATCAAAAAGTCACAGGCTGGCAAACCTGTACGCCAGCAATACTTACCATAGTCAACACATGGAAGCAACAAAAATGTCCATCAACAGAGGAATGCACCAAGAAGAAGTGGTCCATGTATACAACGGAATAGTACTCCAGTAAAAAATATAAATTAAATTTAAAAAACAAACAAATGTAAGGAGACATCAGCATCTGTGGGTTTCTCCGGGCACATTCCACTCTAATTTATAACCGAAGAGCACCACTGGCCGGTAGGTCTGTTTCCCTAGTACCAGCGTGGGGAACGTAGAAAGGCTGCCGCCCTCTGGCCGTTACCTGCAAAAGCAGGTTTAAAGCTTGAGCTAACGGTCACTTCATATGAACTAGTACTGCAGGGCTGTAAATGAAACCTGCCCTCAAAATGTCTTGAGGGAGGTAATGGCCAAAATATTTCAAAAGGTGACACATACTTCAAGTAAACACTTTGAAGAACTAAGCTCTAATCACAGCTGGAAAAATAAAAAGCACATGTCTTAAAGCTCAATTTCAACGCATTATGAGACACATGCAAATTCAACCACAAAGAGGTATCAGCTCACACCAGTCAGAATAACCATCAGCAAAAAACTACAAAGAATAAATGCTGAAGGTGCTGTGGAGAAGTGCATACCCTCAACTTTACGTGGGACGTAACCTGCAAAGAGCCACTAAAGAGAACAGAATGGAGGTGCCTTTAAAAGGTAAACATTGAGCTACCATATGATCCAACAGACCCATTCCTGGAACTATAACCTAAGAAGACAGAATTGGAAAGACACAGGCAGGCAAATCTGCATTGCATAGTATTACAATAGCCAAGATATGGAAGTCACCAAAAAGTCCACCGACAGATGGGTGGACAAAGAAGAACTGCTACATGTACAGATGGAATATGGGCTGGCGAAAAAATGAAACAATGCCATTTGCAGCACCATAGATGAGTCTAGAAGTAATCACGCAACTTGTAGTAAGTGAGACAGCGAAAGACACATATCCTATCATATCACATACAGGTGTTACCTAAAAATTGAAACAAACGAAGATATTTCCACAGAGAAAGGCAATCACAGATTCAGTACAAAAACTTATGGTTCGCCAAATGGAAAGGTGTGAGGATTGGATACACTACCATATTGAGGTTAACGGAGAGATACAAACACATGTGAAATATATAATCACCAAAGACCTACGGAATACCAAGGGAAGACTACTCAACATTGTGTCATAACCTACATGGGAAAAGGATCTGAAGAAGAATAGATATATGTACATGTGTGAAAGAAGCACATCGTGCACACCTAGAACAAACAAAACATTGTAATCAAGTTTGCTGTGATAAAAAATAAAAATTAAGTTAAAACTACGAACAAGAAGTAATGAGACATAAACTTAAAGGGCTTTTTCCTGGCACATTCCATTCTAATTTACAACCTAGAACACCCCTTCCAGTAAGGCTCTGTTGCCCTAGTAACCAGATTTGGTAAAGGAGAAATGCTGCCGCCTTGTGGCCCATTCCCGCAAGAGCAGCTTTTAACCCACAGCTAATGGTCACTTAACATTCACAAGGACTCAGGGCTGTAAAGGACACCTGCCCTCAAAATTGTGCTGAGGTAGGGAATGGATAAAACAATGCAAAACAGGCAACATTTTCAAGAAGATAGTATGAAGAGGTAAGTTTTACTCACTCTCTTTTTAAAAAAAGGAAAATGGATAAAAGCTCAACCTCAGGAAGTATTAGACTCATGCAATCTAATCTACAAAAAGTTTTCAACTCACACCAGTCGACTGACCATCAGCAAAAAGCCTACAAACAATCAATGCTGAAGAGGTTTTAGAGAACTGTGTACCCTCTAGCTGCTGGTGAGATGTAAAGTGGTTAACAGCCAATAATGAGAACAGAAGGGAGCTGCGTTTAAAAGGAAAAACTGAGGTACCATTCAATCCAGCAGGCGCACCAATGGGCCTCTCACCTGAGAAGACCAGAATCAAGAAGACCCGGGCTGCAAAAGCTGCACTGCAGCCTTATTCACAATAGACAAGACAGTGAAGCAACCAAAATGTCCATCAACAGATGAAGGGATAAAGAAGAAGGGGTCCATGTACACAATGAATACTAGCCATGGAAAACAATGAAACACTGCTCTTTGAGGCACCATAGATGATCTTGGAGATAATCACAGAACATGAGGTAAGTCGGAAAGCAAAAGTCCTATATCCTATGAAATCACTTATAGGCGTTATCTAATAACTGACACAAATGAACATATTTCCACAGGGAAAGGCAATCACAGACTTATAAAAAAAAAAAACTATGCTTACCTAAAAGGAAAGGTGGGGGGAATGGATAAATGAAGATTAGCGTTACCATATGTATACAAATTCATATTATATACATATATCAAAAAGACCGACCATATAGCAAGGGAGGTTGATGGAACACTCTGTAATAATTTACATGGGAAGAGGATCTCTACATAAATAGATATATATAATGTGTAAATGAACCAGAGTGTGTACACCTTGGACAAACAACATTCGAACCATTACCCCAATGTAAAAAATTAAAACAACGAACTAGAAGTAATGAGACATAAACTTATGGGTGGTTTTCCTGGCACATTCCATTCAAATTTACAACCTAGGTAAACGACTTCCAGAACGGCTCTGCTGCCCTAGTACCCAGATTTGGGAATGGAGAAATGCTGCCTCCTTGTGGCCGTTTCCCACAACAGCAGCTTTAAACCCACTGCAAAAGGTCACTAAATATTCACCAATTCAGTTCTGTAAATGACACCTGCCCTCCAAAAAATACTGAGCTCGAAAATCGACCAAAACATTCAAGAGTGCAACCTTCCAAAAAGACAATTTGAAGAGGTAGATTGTACTCACACTTTTTTTTTTCTTTTTTCTTTCAACACAAAAGAAAAAGGCGTGGAAAAATGATGAATTTTAGGAATTTTTAAAGACATGTAAACCCAAATTACAAAAACCTATCAGCTCACACCAGTCAGAATGGCCCTCGACAAAAATGCTGTAAACAATAAATGCTGAGAGGGGCAAGATGGCGGAAGAGTAAGACGCGGAGATCACCTTCCTCCCCACAGATACATGAGAAATACATCTACACGTGGAACTGCTCCTACAGAACACCCACTGAACGCTGGCAGAAGACGTCAGACCTCCCAAAAGCCGTGTGGATGAAAGGCTCTTGGTGCTCCAGCCAGGCATCAGGGCTGTGCCTCTGAGGTGGGAGAGCCAACTTCAGGACACTGGTCCACAAGAGACCTCCCAGCTCCACGTAATACCAAATGGCGAAAATCTCTCACAGATCTCCATCTCAACATCAAGACCAAGCTTCACTCAACGACCAGCAAGCTACAGTGCTGGACACCTTATGCCAAACAACTAGCAAGAGAGGAACACAGCCCCATCCATTAACAGAGAGGCTGCCTAAAATCATAATAAGGCCACAGACACCCCAAAACACACCACCAGACGTGGACGAACCCACCAGAAAGACAACATCCAGACTCATCCACCAGAACACAGGCACTAGTTCCCTCCACCAGGAAACCTACACAACCCACTGAACCAACCTTAGCCACTGGGGACAGATACCAAAAACAACGGGAACTACGAACCTGCAGCCTGTGAAAAGGAGACCCCAAACACAGTAAGATAAGCAAAATGAGAAGACAGAAAAACACACAGCAGATGAAGGAGCAGGGTCAAAACACACCAGACCTAACAAATGAAGAGGAAATAGGTAGTCTACCTGAAAAAGAATTCAGAATAATGATAGTAAGGATGATCCAAAGTCTTGGAAATAGAATAGACAAAATGCAAGAAACATTTAACAAGGATGTAGAAGAACTAAAGAGGAACCAAGAAACGATGACAAGCACAATAAATGAAATTAAAAATACTCTAGATGGGATCAATAGCAGAATAACTGAGGCAGAAGAACGGATAAGTGACCTGGAAGATAAAATGGTGGAAATAACTACTGCAGACCAGAATAAAGAAAAAAGAATGAAAAGAACTGAGGACAGTCTCAGAGACCTCTGGGACAACATTAAACGCACCAACATTCGAATTATAGGGGTCCCAGAAGAAGAAGAGAAAAAGAAAGGGACTGAGAAAATATTTGAAGAGATTATAGTTGAAAACTTCCCTAATATGGGAAAGGAAATAGTTAATCAAGTCCTGGAAGCACAGAGAGTCCCATACAGGATAAATCCAAGGAGAAACACACCAAGACACATATTAATCAAACTATCAAAAATTAAATATAAAGAAAACATATTAAAAGCAGCAAGGGAAAAACAACAGATAACACACAAGGGCATCCCCATAAGGTTAACAGCAGATCTTTCAGCAGAAACGCTGCAAGCCAGAAGGGAGTGGCAGGATATACTTAAAGTGATGAAGGAGAAAAACCTACAACCAAGATTACTCTACCCAGCAAGGATCTCATTCAGATTTGATGGAGAAATTAAAACCTTTACAGACAAGCAAAAGCTGAGAGAGTTCAGCACCACCAAACCAGCTTTACAACAAATGCTAAAGGAACTTCTCTAGGCAAGAAACACAAGAGAAGGAAAACACCTACAAAAACAAACCCAAAACATTTAAGAAAATGGGAATAGGAACATACATATCGATAATTACCTTAAATGTAAATGGATTAAATGCTCCCACCAAAAGACACAGACTGGCTGAATGGATACAAAAACAAGACCCATATATATGCTGTCTACAAGAGACCCACTTCAGACCTAGAGACACATACAGACTGAAAGTGAGGGGATGGAAAAAGATATTCCATGCAAATGGAAATCAAAAGAAAGCTGGAGTAGCAATTCTCATATCAGACAAAATAGACTTTAAAATAAAGACAATTACAAGAGACAAAGACGGACACTATATAATGATCAAGGGATCGATCCAAGAGGAAGGTATAACAATTGTAAATATTTATGCACCCAACATAGGAGCACCTCAATACATAAGGCAAATACTAACAGCCATAAAAGGGGAAATCGACAGTAACACAATCATAGTAGGGGACTTTAACACCCCACTTTCACCAATGGACAGATCATCCAAAATGAAAATAAATAAGGAAACACAAGCTTTAAATGACACATTAAACAAGATGGACTTAATTGATATTTATAGGACATTCCACCCAAAAACAACAGAATACACATTTTTCTCAAGTGCTCATGGAACATTCTCCAGGATAGATCATATCTTGGGTCACAAATCAAGCCTTGGTAAATTTAAAAAAATTGAAATCGTATCAAGTATCTTTTCCGACCACAACGCTATGAGACTAGATATCAATTACAGGAAAAGATCTGTAAAAAATACAAACACATGGAGGCTACACAATACACTACTTAATAACGAAGTGATCACTGAAGAAATCAAAGGGGAAATCAAAAAATACCTAGAAACAAATGACAATGGAGACACGACGATCCAAAACCTATGGGATGCAGCAAAAGCAGTTCTAAGAGGGAAGTTTATAGCAATACAAGCCTACATCAAGAAACAGGAAACATCTCGAATAAACAACCTAACCTTGCACCTAAAGCAATTAGAGAAAGAAGAACAAAAAAACCCCAAAGCTAGCAGAAGGAAAGAAATCATAAAGATCAGATCAGAAATAAATGAAAAAGAAATGAAGGAAACAATAGCAAAAATCAATGAAACTAAAAGCTGGTTCTTTGAGAAGATAAACAAAATTGATAAACCATTAGCCAGACTCATCAAGAGAAAAAAGGAGAAGACTCAAATTAATAGAATTAGAAATGAAAAAGGAGAAGTAACCACTGACACTGCAGAAATACAAACGATCATAAGAGATTACTACAAGCAACTCTATGCTAATAAAATGGACAACCTGGAAGAAATGGACAGATTCTTAGAAATGCACAACCTGCCGAGACTGAACCAGGAAGAAATAGAAAATATGAACAGACCAATCACAAGCACTGAAATTGAAACTGTGATTAAAAATCTTCCAACACACAAAAGCCCAGGACCAGATGGCTTCACAGGCGAATTCTATCAAACATTTAGAGAAGAGCTAACACCTATCCTTCTCAAACTCTTCCAAAATATTGCAGAGGGAGGAACACTCCCCAACTCATTCTACGAGGCCACCATCACCCTGATACCAAAACCAGGCAAAGATGTCACAAAGAAAGAAAACTACAGGCCAATATCACTGATGAACATAGATGCAAAAATCCTCAACAAAATACTAGCAAACAGAATCCAACAGCACATTAAAAGGATCATACACCATGATCAAGTGGGGTTTATTCCAGGAATGCAAGGATTCTTCAATATACGCAAATCAATCAACGTGATACATCATATTAACAAATTGAAGGAGAAAAACCATATGATCATCTCAATAGATGCAGAGAAAGCTTTCGACAAAATTCAACACCCATTTATGATAAAAGTCCTGCAGAAAGTAGGCATAGAGGGAACTTTCCTCAACATAATAAAGGCCGTATATGACAAACCCACAGCCAACATTGTCCTCAATGGTGAAAAACTGAAACCATTTCCACTAAGATCAGGAACAAGACAAGGTTGCCCACTCTCACCACTATTATTCAACATAGTTTTGGAAGTGTTAGCCACAGCAATCAGAGACGAAAAAGAAATAAAAGGAATCCAAATCGGAAAAGAAGAAGTAAAGCTGTCACTGTTTGCAGATGACATGATACTATACATAGAGAATCCTAAAGATGCTACCAGAAAACTACTAGAGCTAATCAATGAATTTGGTAAAGTAGCAGGATACAAAATTAATGCACAGAAATCTCTTGCATTCCTGTATACTAATGATGAAAAATCTGAAAGTGAAATTAAGAAAACACTCCCGTTTACCATTGCAACAAAAAGAATAAAATACCTAGGAATAAACCTACCTAAGGAGACAAAAGACCTGTATGCAGAAAATTATAGGACACTGATGAAAGAAATTAAAGATGATACAAATAGATGGAGAGAGATACCATGTTCTTGGATTGGAAGAATAAACATTGTGAAAATGACTCTGCTACCCAAAGCAATCTACAGATTCAATGCAATCCCTATCAAACTACCACTGGCATTTTTCACAGAACTAGAACAAAAAATTTCACAATTTGTATGGAAACACAAAAGACCCCGAATAGCCAAAGCAATCTTGAGAACGAAAAATGGAGCTGGAGGAATCAGGCTCCCTGACTTCAGACTATATTACAAAGCTACAGTAATCAAGACAGTTTGGTACTGGCACAAAAACAGAAATATAGATCAATGGAACAGGATAGAAAGCCCAGAGATAAGCCCACGCACATATGGTCACCTTATCTTTGATAAAGGAGGCAAGCATATACAGTGGAGAAAAGACAGCCTCTTCAATAAGTGGTGCTGGGAAAATTGGACAGGTACATGTAAAAGTATGAAATTAGAACACTCCCTAACACCATACACAAAAATAAACTCAAAATGGATTAAAGACCTAAGTGTAAGGCCAGACACTATCAAACTCTTAGAGGAAAACATAGGCAGAACACTGTATGACATAAGTCACAGCAAGATCCTTTTTGACCCAGGTCCTAGAGAAATGGAAATAAAAACACAAATAAACAAATGGGACCTAATGAAACTTAAAAGCTTTTGCACAGCAAAGGAAACCATAAACAAGACCAAAAGACAACCCTCAGAATGGGAGAAAATATTTGCAAATGAAGCAACGGACAAAGGATTAATCTCCAAGATTTACAAGCAGCTCATGCAGCTCAATAACAAAAAAACAAACAACCCAATCCAAAAATGGGCAGAAGACCTAAATAGACATTTCTCCAAAGAAGAGATACAGATTGCCAACAGACACATGAAAGAATGCTCAACATCATTAATCATTAGAGAAATGCAAATCAAAACTACAATGAGGTATCATCTCACACCGGTCAGAATGGCCATCATCAAAAAATCTAGAAACAATAAATGCTGGAGAGGGTGTGGAGAAAAGGGAACACTCTTGCACTGTTGGTGGGAATGTAAATTGATACAGCCACTATGGAGAACAGTATGGAGGTTCCTTAAAAAACTAAAAATAGAACTACCATATGACCCAGCAATCCCACTACTGGGCATATACCCTGAGAAAACCATAATTCAGAAAGAGTCATGTACCAAAATATTCATTGCAGCTCTGTTTACAATAGCCAGGACATGGAAGAAACCTAGATGTCCATCATCGGATGAATGGATAAAGAAGATGTGGCACATATATACAATGGAATATTACTCAGCCATAAAAAGAAATGAAATGGAGGTGTTTGTAATGAGGTGGATGGAGTTAGAGTCTGTCATACAGAGTGAAGTAAGTCAGAAAGAGAAAAACAAATACAGTATGCTAACACATATATATGGAATCTAAGGGAAAAAGAAAAAAAGAGGTCATGAAGAACCTAGTGGCAAGATGGGAATAAAGACACAGACCTACTGGAGAATGGACTTGAGGATATGGGGAGGGGGAGGGGTGAGATGTGACAGGGTGAGAGAGTGTCATGGACATGTATACACTACCAAATGTAAAATAGATAGCTAGTGGGAATCAGCCGCATAGCACAGGGAGATCAGCTCGGTGCTTTGTGACCACCTGGAGGGGTGGGGTGGGGAGGGTGGGAGGGAGGGAGATGCAGGAGGGAGGAGATATGGCAACATGTGTATATGTGTAGCTGATTCACTTTGTTGTAGAGCAGAAGCTAGCACACCATTGTAGAGCAATTATACTTCAATAAAGATGTTTTAAAAAAAAATAAAAAAATAAATAAATAAATGCTGACGTGATTGTGGAGAAATGAGTACCCTCGATTCTAAGGGGGACGTGGTAAGAGCCACTAATGAAAGCACAATTGAGGTGCCTTGAAAAGGTAACATTGAGCTACCATACCAGTCAATCAATCATACCCACTGCTGGGTGTATCACCTGAGAAAATGAAAATCCAAAAGTCACAGGCTGGCAATCCTGCACTCCAGCAATAGTTACCATAGGCAACACTTGGAAGCAACGAAAACGTCCATCAACAGAGGAATGCACCAAGAAGAAGGGGTCCATGTACACAATGGAATATTAGCCATGGAAAACATTGAAGCACTGCTCTTTGAGGCACCATACATGAGCCTGGAGATAATCACAAAACATGAAGTAGGACGGAGAGCAAAAGACCTATATCCTATAATATCACTTATGGCATTATCTAATAACTGACACAAATGAACATATTTCCAAAGAGAAAGACACTCACGGGCTTAGAAAACAAACTATGCTCATCTGAAAGGAAAGGAGGGGGGAATTGATAAATGAAGAATAGTGTTACTATACGTATACAAATACATATTATATACACGTATCAAAAAGACCGAACGTATAGCAAGGGAGGTCTATGGAACACTGTAATATGTTACATGGGAAGAGGATCTGTACATTAATAGACATACATAATGTACAAATGAACCAGATTGTGTACACCTAGGACAAACAATATTCTACTCTTTACTCTGATTAAAAAAATTTAAAAACCCAAGAAGAAGTAATGAGACATAAACTTATGGGGATTTCTCCTGGCAAATTCCATTCTCATTTACAACCTAGGACAACGACTTCCAGAAAGGCTCTGCTGCCCTAGTACCCAGATTGGGGAATGGAGAAATGCTGCCTCCTTGTGGCCGTTTCCCACAACAGCAGCTTTAAACCCACTGCGAAAGGTCACTAAATATTCACCAACTTGCAGTTCTGTAAATGACACCTGCCCTCCAAAAAATTCCTGGGGTCAAAAATCGACCAAAAAATTCAAAAGAGGGCAACCTTCGAAGAAGACAATTTCAAGAGGTATATTGTACACACGGTTTTTTCCTTTAAGTGAAAAGAAAAAGGCGTGGGAAAATGATAAAGTGTAGGAATTTTTAAAGATATGCAAACCGAAATTACAAATACCTATCAGCTCACAGCAGTCAGAATGGCCATCAGCAAAAATGCTGCAAACAATACATGCTGAAGGGATTGTGGAGAAATGTGTACCCTGAGCTCTAAGGGGGACGTGGTAAGAACCATTACTGTAAACACAATGGAGGTGCTTTGAAAAGGTAAACATTGAGCTACCAGTGAATCAAGCATACCATCTGCTGAGCCTATCACCTGAGAAAATGAGAATCAAAAAGTCACAGGCTGGCAAACCTGTACGCCAGCAATACTTACCATAGTCAACACATGGAAGCAACAAAAATGTCCATCAACAGAGGAATGCACCAAGAAGAAGTGGTCCATGTATACAACGGAATAGTACTCCAGTAAAAAATATAAATTAAATTTAAAAAACAAACAAATGTAAGGAGACATCAGCATCTGTGGGTTTCTCCGGGCACATTCCACTCTAATTTATAACCGAAGAGCACCACTGGCCGGTAGGTCTGTTTCCCTAGTACCAGCGTGGGGAACGTAGAAAGGCTGCCGCCCTCTGGCCGTTACCTGCAAAAGCAGGTTTAAAGCTTGAGCTAACGGTCACTTCATATGAACTAGTACTGCAGGGCTGTAAATGAAACCTGCCCGCAAAATGTCTGGAGGGAGGTAATGGCCAAAATATTTCAAAAGGTGACACATACTTCAAGTAAACACTTTGAAGAACTAAGCTCTAATCACAGCTGGAAAAATAAAAAGCACATGTCTTAAAGCTCAATTTCAACGCATTATGAGACACATGCAAATTCAACCACAAAGAGGTATCAGCTCACACCAGTCAGAATAACCATCAGCAAAAAACTACAAAGAATAAATGCTGAAGGTGCTGTGGAGAAGTGCATACCCTCAACTTTACGTGGGACGTAACCTGCAAAGAGCCACTAAAGAGAACAGAATGGAGGTGCCTTTAAAAGGTAAACATTGAGCTACCATATGATCCAACAGACCCATTCCTGGAACTATAACCTAAGAAGACAGAATTGGAAAGACACAGGCAGGCAAATCTGCATTGCATAGTATTACAATAGCCAAGATATGGAAGTCACCAAAAAGTCCACCGACAGATGGGTGGACAAAGAAGAACTGCTACATGTACAGATGGAATATGGGCTGGCGAAAAAATGAAACAATGCCATTTGCAGCACCATAGATGAGTCTAGAAGTAATCACGCAACTTGTAGTAAGTGAGACAGCGAAAGACACATATCCTATCATATCACATACAGGTGTTACCTAAAAATTGAAACAAACGAAGATATTTCCACAGAGAAAGGCAATCACAGATTCAGTACAAAAACTTATGGTTCGCCAAATGGAAAGGTGTGAGGATTGGATACACTACCATATTGAGGTTAACAGAGAGATACAAACACATGTGAAATATATAATCACCAAAGACCTACGGAATACCAAGGGAAGACTACTCAACATTGTGTCATAACCTACATGGGAAAAGGATCTGAAGAAGAATAGATATATGTACATGTGTGAAAGAAGCACATCTTGCACACCTAGAACAAACAAAACATTGTAATCAAGTTTGCTGTGATAAAAAATAAAAATTAAGTTAAAACTACGAACAAGAAGTAATGAGACATAAACTTAAAGGGCTTTTTCCTGGCACATTCCACTCTAATTTACAACCTAGAACACCACTTCCAGTAAGGCTCTGTTGCCCTAGTAACCAGATTTGGTAAAGGAGAAATGCTGCCGCCTTGTGGCCCATTCCCGCAAGAGCAGCTTTTAACCCACAGCTAATGGTCACTTAACATTCACAAGGACTCAGGGCTGTAAAGGACACCTGCCCTCAAAATTGTGCTGAGGTAGGGAATGGATAAAACAATGCAAAACAGGCAACATTTTCAAGAAGATAGTATGAAGAGGTAAGTTTTACTCACTCTCTTTTTAAAAAAAGGAAAATGGATAAAAGCTCAACCTCAGGAAGTATCAGACTCATGCAATCTAATCTACAAAAAGTTTTCAACTCACACCAGTCGACTGACCATCAGCAAAAAGCCTACAAACAATCAGTGCTGAAGAGGTTTTAGAGAACTGTGTACCCTCTAGCTGCTGGTGAGATGTAAAGTGGTTAACAGCCAATAATGAGAACAGAAGGGAGCTGCGTTTAAAAGGAAAAACTGAGGTACCATTCAATTCCGGAAGGCGCACCAATGGGCCTCTCACCTGAGAAGACCAGAATCAAGAAGACCCGGGCTGCAAAAGCTGCACTGCAGCCTTATTCACAATAGCCAAGACAGTGAAGCAACCAAAATGTCCATCAACAGATGAAGGGATAAAGAAGAAGGGGTCCATGTACACAATGAATACTAGCCATGGAAAACAATGAAACACTGCTCTTTGAGGCACCATAGATGATCTTGGAGATAATCACAGAACATGAGGTAAGTCGGAAAGCAAAAGTCCTATATCCTATGAAATCACTTATAGGCGTTATCTAATAACTGACACAAATGAACATATTTCCACAGGGAAAGGCAATCACAGATTATAAAAAAAAAAAACTATGCTTACCTAAAAGGAAAGGTGGGGGGAATGGATAAATGAAGATTAGCGTTACCATATGTATACAAATTCATATTATATACATATATCAAAAAGACCGACCATATAGCAAGGGAGGTTGATGGAACACTCTGTAATAATTTACATGGGAAGAGGATCTCTACATAAATAGATATATATAATGTGTAAATGAACCAGAGTGTGTACACCTTGGACAAACAACATTCGAACCATTACCCCAATGTAAAAAATTAAAACAACGAACTAGAAGTAATGAGACATAAACTTATGGGTGGTTTTCCTGGCACATTCCATTCAAATTTACAACCTAGGTAAACGACTTCCAGAACGGCTCTGCTGTCCTAGTACCCAGATTTGGGAATGGAGAAATGCTGCCTCCTTGTGGCCATTTCCCACAACAGCAGCTTTAAACCCACTGCAAAAGGTCACTAAATATTCACCAATTCAGTTCTGTAAATGACACCTGCCCTCCAAAAAATACTGAGCTCGAAAATCGACCAAAACATTCAAGAGTGCAACCTTCCAAAAAGACAATTTGAAGAGGTAGATTGTACTCACACTTTTTTTTTCTTTTTTCTTTCAACACAAAAGAAAAAGGCGTGGAAAAATGATGAATTTTAGGAAATTTTAAAGACATGTAAACCCAAATTACAAAAACCTATCAGCTCACACCAGTCAGAATGGCCCTCGACAAAAATGCTGCAAACAATAAATGCTGACGTGATTGTGGAGAAATGAGTACCCTCGATTCTAAGGGGGACGTGGTAAGAGCCACTAATGAAAGCACAATTGAGGTGCCTTGAAAAGGTAACATTGAGCTACCATACCAGTCAATCAATCATACCCACTGCTGGGTGTATCACCTGAGAAAATGAAAATCCAAAAGTCACAGGCTGGCAATCCTGCACTCCAGCAATAGTTACCATAGGCAACACTTGGAAGCAACGAAAACGTCCATCAACAGAGGAATGCACCAAGAAGAAGGGGTCCATGTACACAATGCAATATTAGCCATGGAAAACATTGAAGCACTGCTCTTTGAGGCACCATACATGAGCCTGGAGATAATCACAAAACATGAAGTAGGACGGAGAGCAAAAGACCTATATCCTATAATATCACTTATGGCATTATCTAATAACTGACACAAATGAACATATTTCCAAAGAGAAAGACACTCACGGGCTTAGAAAACAAACTATGCTCATCTGAAAGGAAAGGAGGGGGGAATTGATAAAAGAAGAATAGTGTTACTATACGTATACAAATACATATTATATACACGTATCAAAAAGACCGAACATATAGCAAGGGAGGTCTATGGAACACTGTAATATGTTACATGGGAAGAGGATCTGTACATTAATAGACATACATAACGTACAAATGAACCAGATTGTGTACACCTAGGACAAACAATATTCTACTCTTTACTCTGATTAAAAAAATTTAAAAACCCAAGAAGAAGTAATGAGACATAAACTTATGGGGATTTCTCCTGGCAAATTCCATTCTCATTTACAACCTAGGACAACGACTTCCAGAAAGGCTCTGCTGCCCTAGTACCCAGATTGGGGAATGGAGAAATGCTGCCTCCTTGTGGCCGTTTCCCACAACAGCAGCTTTAAACCCACTGCGAAAGGTCACTAAATATTCACCAACTTGCAGTTCTGTAAATGACACCTGCCCTCCAAAAAATTCCTGGGGTCAAAAATCGACCAAAAAATTCAAAAGAGGGCAACCTTCGAAGAAGACAATTTCAAGAGGTATATTGTACACACGGTTTTTTTCCTTTAAGTGAAAAGAAAAAGGCGTGGGAAAATGATACAGTTTAGGAATTTTTAAAGATATGCAAACCGAAATTACAAATACCTATCATCTCACAGCAGTCAGAATGGCCATCAGCAAAAATGCTGCAAACAATACATGCTGAAGGGATTGTGGAGAAATGTGTACCCTGAGCTCTAAGGGGGACGTGGTAAGAACCATTACTGTAAACACAATGGAGGTGCTTTGAAAAGGTAAACATTGAGCTACCAGTGAATCAAGCATACCATCTGCTGAGCCTATCACCTGAGAAAATGAGAATCAAAAAGTCACAGGCTGGCAAACCTGTACGCCAGCAATACTTACCATAGTCAACACATGGAAGCAACAAAAATGTCCATCAACAGAGGAATGCACCAAGAAGAAGTGGTCCATGTATACAACGGAATAGTACTCCAGTAAAAAATATAAATTAAATTTAAAAAACAAACAAATGTAAGGAGACATCAGCATCTGTGGGTTTCTCCGGGCACATTCCACTCTAATTTATAACCGAAGAGCACCACTGGCCGGTAGGTCTGTTTCCCTAGTACCAGCGTGGGGAACGTAGAAAGGCTGCCGCCCTCTGGCCGTTACCTGCAAAAGCAGGTTTAAAGCTTGAGCTAACGGTCACTTCATATGAACTAGTACTGCAGGGCTGTAAATGAAACCTGCCCGCAAAATGTCTGGAGGGAGGTAATGGCCAAAATATTTCAAAAGGTGACACATACTTCAAGTAAACACTTTGAAGAACTAAGCTCTAATCACAGCTGGAAAAATAAAAAGCACATGTCTTAAAGCTCAATTTCAACGCATTATGAGACACATGCAAATTCAACCACAAAGAGGTATCAGCTCACACCAGTCAGAATAACCATCAGCAAAAAACTACAAAGAATAAATGCTGAAGGTGCTGTGGAGAAGTGCATACCCTCAACTTTACGTGGGACGTAACCTGCAAAGAGCCACTAAAGAGAACAGAATGGAGGTGCCTTTAAAAGGTAAACATTGAGCTACCATATGATCCAACAGACCCATTCCTGGAACTATAACCTAAGAAGACAGAATTGGAAAGACACAGGCAGGCAAATCTGCATTGCATAGTATTACAATAGCCAAGATATGGAAGTCACCAAAAAGTCCACCGACAGATGGGTGGACAAAGAAGAACTGCTACATGTACAGATGGAATATGGGCTGGCGAAAAAATGAAACAATGCCATTTGCAGCACCATAGATGAGTCTAGAAGTAATCACGCAACTTGTAGTAAGTGAGACAGCGAAAGACACATATCCTATCATATCACATACAGGTGTTACCTAAAAATTGAAACAAACGAAGATATTTCCACAGAGAAAGGCAATCACAGATTCAGTACAAAAACTTATGGTTCGCCAAATGGAAAGGTGTGAGGATTGGATACACTACCATATTGAGGTTAACGGAGAGATACAAACACATGTGAAATATATAATCACCAAAGACCTACGGAATACCAAGGGAAGACTACTCAACATTGTGTCATAACCTACATGGGAAAAGGATCTGAAGAAGAATAGATATATGTACATGTGTGAAAGAAGCACATCTTGCACACCTAGAACAAACAAAACATTGTAATCAAGTTTGCTGTGATAAAAAATAAAAATTAAGTTAAAACTACGAACAAGAAGTAATGAGACCTAAACTTAAAGGGCTTTTTCCTGGCACATTCCACTCTAATTTACAACCTAGAACACCACTTCCAGTAAGGCTCTGTTGCCCTAGTAACCAGATTTGGTAAAGGAGAAATGCTGCCGCCTTGTGGCCCATTCCCGCAAGAGCAGCTTTTAACCCACAGCTAATGCTCACTTAACATTCACAAGGACTCAGGGCTGTAAAGGACACCTGCCCTCAAAATTGTGCTGAGGTAGGGAATGGATAAAACAATGCAAAACAGGCAACATTTTCAAGAAGATAGTATGAAGAGGTAAGTTTTACTCACTCTCTTTTTAAAAAAAGGAAAATGGATAAAAGCTCAACAGGAAGTATTAGACTCATGCAATCTAATCTACAAAAAGTTTTCAATTCACACCAGTCGACTGACCATCAGCAAAAAGCCTACAAACAATCAGTGCTGAAGAGGTTTTAGAGAACTGTGTACCCTCTAGCTGCTGGTGAGATGTAAAGTGGTTAACAGCCAATAATGAGAACAGAAGGGAGCTGCGTTTAAAAGGAAAAACTGAGGTACCATTCAATTCCGGAAGGCGCACCAATGGGCCTCTCACCTGAGAAGACCAGAATCAAGAAGACCCGGGCTGCAAAAGCTGCACTGCAGCCTTATTCACAATAGCCAAGACAGTGAAGCAACCAAAATGTCCATCAACAGATGAAGGGATAAAGAAGAAGGGGTCCATGTACACAATGAATACTAGCCATGGAAAACAATGAAACACTGCTCTTTGAGGCACCATAGATGATCTTGGAGATAATCACAGAACATGAGGTAAGTCGGAAAGCAAAAGTCCTATATCCTATGAAATCACTTATAGGCGTTATCTAATAACTGACACAAATGAACATATTTCCACAGGGAAAGGCAATCACAGATTATAAAAAAAAAAAACTATGCTTACCTAAAAGGAAAGGTGGGGGGAATGGATAAATGAAGATTAGCGTTACCATATGTATACAAATTCATATTATATACATATATCAAAAAGACCGACCATATAGCAAGGGAGGTTGATGGAACACTCTGTAATAATTTACATGGGAAGAGGATCTCTACATAAATAGATATATATAATGTGTAAATGAACCAGAGTGTGTACACCTTGGACAAACAACATTCGAACCATTACCCCAATGTAAAAAATTAAAACAACGAACTAGAAGTAATGAGACATAAACTTATGGGTGGTTTTCCTGGCACATTCCATTCAAATTTACAACCTAGGTAAACGACTTCCAGAACGGCTCTGCTGTCCTAGTACCCAGATTTGGGAATGGAGAAATGCTGCCTCCTTGTGGCCGTTTCCCACAACAGCAGCTTTAAACCCACTGCAAAAGGTCACTAAATATTCACCAATTCAGTTCTGTAAATGACACCTGCCCTCCAAAAAATACTGAGCTCGAAAATCGACCAAAACATTCAAGAGTGCAACCTTCCAAAAAGACAATTTGAAGAGGTAGATTGTACTCACACTTTTTTTTTCTTTTTTCTTTCAACACAAAAGAAAAAGGCGTGGAAAAATGATGAATTTTAGGAAATTTTAAAGACATGTAAACCCAAATTACAAAAACCTATCAGCTCACACCAGTCAGAATGGCCCTCGACAAAAATGCTGCAAACAATAAATGCTGACGTGATTGTGGAGAAATGAGTACCCTCGATTCTAAGGGGGACGTGGTAAGAGCCACTAATGAAAGCACAATTGAGGTGCCTTGAAAAGGTAACATTGAGCTACCATACCAGTCAATCAATCATACCCACTGCTGGGTGTATCACCTGAGAAAATGAAAATCCAAAAGTCACAGGCTGGCAATCCTGCACTCCAGCAATAGTTACCATAGGCAACACTTGGAAGCAACGAAAACGTCCATCAACAGAGGAATGCACCAAGAAGAAGGGGTCCATGTACACAATGCAATATTAGCCATGGAAAACATTGAAGCACTGCTCTTTGAGGCACCATACATGAGCCTGGAGATAATCACAAAACATGAAGTAGGACGGAGAGCAAAAGACCTATATCCTATAATATCACTTATGGCATTATCTAATAACTGACACAAATGAACATATTTCCAAAGAGAAAGACACTCACGGGCTTAGAAAACAAACTATGCTCATCTGAAAGGAAAGGAGGGGGGAATTGATAAAAGAAGAATAGTGTTACTATACGTATACAAATACATATTATATACACGTATCAAAAAGACCGAACATATAGCAAGGGAGGTCTATGGAACACTGTAATATGTTACATGGGAAGAGGATCTGTACATTAATAGACATACATAATGTACAAATGAACCAGATTGTGTACACCTAGGACAAACAATATTCTACTCTTTACTCTGATTAAAAAAATTTAAAAACCCAAGAAGAAGTAATGAGACATAAACTTATGGGGATTTCTCCTGGCAAATTCCATTCTCATTTACAACCTAGGACAACGACTTCCAGAAAGGCTCTGCTGCCCTAGTACCCAGATTGGGGAATGGAGAAATGCTGCCTCCTTGTGGCCGTTTCCCACAACAGCAGCTTTAAACCCACTGCGAAAGGTCACTAAATATTCACCAACTTGCAGTTCTGTAAATGACACCTGCCCTCCAAAAAATTCCTGGGGTCAAAAATCGACCAAAAAATTCAAAAGAGGGCAACCTTCGAAGAAGACAATTTCAAGAGGTATATTGTACACACGGTTTTTTTCCTTTAAGTGAAAAGAAAAAGGCGTGGGAAAATGATACAGTTTAGGAATTTTTAAAGATATGCAAACCGAAATTACAAATACCTATCATCTCACAGCAGTCAGAATGGCCATCAGCAAAAATGCTGCAAACAATACATGCTGAAGGGATTGTGGAGAAATGTGTACCCTGAGCTCTAAGGGGGACGTGGTAAGAACCATTACTGTAAACACAATGGAGGTGCTTTGAAAAGGTAAACATTGAGCTACCAGTGAATCAAGCATACCATCTGCTGAGCCTATCACCTGAGAAAATGAGAATCAAAAAGTCACAGGCTGGCAAACCTGTACGCCAGCAATACTTACCATAGTCAACACATGGAAGCAACAAAAATGTCCATCAACAGAGGAATGCACCAAGAAGAAGTGGTCCATGTATACAACGGAATAGTACTCCAGTAAAAAATATAAATTAAATTTAAAAAACAAACAAATGTAAGGAGACATCAGCATCTGTGGGTTTCTCCGGGCACATTCCACTCTAATTTATAACCGAAGAGCACCACTGGCCGGTAGGTCTGTTTCCCTAGTACCAGCGTGGGGAACGTAGAAAGGCTGCCGCCCTCTGGCCGTTACCTGCAAAAGCAGGTTTAAAGCTTGAGCTAACGGTCACTTCATATGAACTAGTACTGCAGGGCTGTAAATGAAACCTGCCCGCAAAATGTCTGGAGGGAGGTAATGGCCAAAATATTTCAAAAGGTGACACATACTTCAAGTAAACACTTTGAAGAACTAAGCTCTAATCACAGCTGGAAAAATAAAAAGCACATGTCTTAAAGCTCAATTTCAACGCATTATGAGACACATGCAAATTCAACCACAAAGAGGTATCAGCTCACACCAGTCAGAATAACCATCAGCAAAAAACTACAAAGAATAAATGCTGAAGGTGCTGTGGAGAAGTGCATACCCTCAACTTTACGTGGGACGTAACCTGCAAAGAGCCACTAAAGAGAACAGAATGGAGGTGCCTTTAAAAGGTAAACGTTGAGCTACCATATGATCCAACAGACCCATTCCTGGAACTATAACCTAAGAAGACAGAATTGGAAAGACACAGGCAGGCAAATCTGCATTGCATAGTATTACAATAGCCAAGATATGGAAGTCACCAAAAAGTCCACCGACAGATGGGTGGACAAAGAAGAACTGCTACATGTACAGATGGAATATGGGCTGGCGAAAAAATGAAACAATGCCATTTGCAGCACCATAGATGAGTCTAGAAGTAATCACGCAACTTGTAGTAAGTGAGACAGCGAAAGACACATATCCTATCATATCACATACAGGTGTTACCTAAAAATTGAAACAAACGAAGATATTTCCACAGAGAAAGGCAATCACAGATTCAGTACAAAAACTTATGGTTCGCCAAATGGAAAGGTGTGAGGATTGGATACACTACCATATTGAGGTTAACGGAGAGATACAAACACATGTGAAATATATAATCACCAAAGACCTACGGAATACCAAGGGAAGACTACTCAACATTGTGTCATAACCTACATGGGAAAAGGATCTGAAGAAGAATAGATATATGTACATGTGTGAAAGAAGCACATCTTGCACACCTAGAACAAACAAAACATTGTAATCAAGTTTGCTGTGATAAAAAATAAAAATTAAGTTAAAACTACGAACAAGAAGTAATGAGACCTAAACTTAAAGGGCTTTTTCCTGGCACATTCCACTCTAATTTACAACCTAGAACACCACTTCCAGTAAGGCTCTGTTGCCCTAGTAACCAGATTTGGTAAAGGAGAAATGCTGCCGCCTTGTGGCCCATTCCCGCAAGAGCAGCTTTTAACCCACAGCTAATGCTCACTTAACATTCACAAGGACTCAGGGCTGTAAAGGACACCTGCCCTCAAAATTGTGCTGAGGTAGGGAATGGATAAAACAATGCAAAACAGGCAACATTTTCAAGAAGATAGTATGAAGAGGTAAGTTTTACTCACTCTCTTTTTAAAAAAAGGAAAATGGATAAAAGCTCAACAGGAAGTATTAGACTCATGCAATCTAATCTACAAAAAGTTTTCAATTCACACCAGTCGACTGACCATCAGCAAAAAGCCTACAAACAATCAGTGCTGAAGAGGTTTTAGAGAACTGTGTACCCTCTAGCTGCTGGTGAGATGTAAAGTGGTTAACAGCCAATAATGAGAACAGAAGGGAGCTGCGTTTAAAAGGAAAAACTGAGGTACCATTCAATTCCGGAAGGCGCACCAATGGGCCTCTCACCTGAGAAGACCAGAATCAAGAAGACCCGGGCTGCAAAAGCTGCACTGCAGCCTTATTCACAATAGCCAAGACAGTGAAGCAACCAAAATGTCCATCAACAGATGAAGGGATAAAGAAGAAGGGGTCCATGTACACAATGAATACTAGCCATGGAAAACAATGAAACACTGCTCTTTGAGGCACCATAGATGATCTTGGAGATAATCACAGAACATGAGGTAAGTCGGAAAGCAAAAGTCCTATATCCTATGAAATCACTTATAGGCGTTATCTAATAACTGACACAAATGAACATATTTCCACAGGGAAAGGCAATCACAGATTATAAAAAAAAAAAACTATGCTTACCTAAAAGGAAAGGTGGGGGGAATGGATAAATGAAGATTAGCGTTACCATATGTATACAAATTCATATTATATACATATATCAAAAAGACCGACCATATAGCAAGGGAGGTTGATGGAACACTCTGTAATAATTTACATGGGAAGAGGATCTCTACATAAATAGATATATATAATGTGTAAATGAACCAGAGTGTGTACACCTTGGACAAACAACATTCGAACCATTACCCCAATGTAAAAAATTAAAACAACGAACTAGAAGTAATGAGACATAAACTTATGGGTGGTTTTCCTGGCACATTCCATTCAAATTTACAACCTAGGTAAACGACTTCCAGAACGGCTCTGCTGTCCTAGTACCCAGATTTGGGAATGGAGAAATGCTGCCTCCTTGTGGCCGTTTCCCACAACAGCAGCTTTAAACCCACTGCAAAAGGTCACTAAATATTCACCAATTCAGTTCTGTAAATGACACCTGCCCTCCAAAAAATACTGAGCTCGAAAATCGACCAAAACATTCAAGAGTGCAACCTTCCAAAAAGACAATTTGAAGAGGTAGATTGTACTCACACTTTTTTTTTCTTTTTTCTTTCAACACAAAAGAAAAAGGCGTGGAAAAATGATGAATTTTAGGAAATTTTAAAGACATGTAAACCCAAATTACAAAAACCTATCAGCTCACACCAGTCAGAATGGCCCTCGACAAAAATGCTGCAAACAATAAATGCTGACGTGATTGTGGAGAAATGAGTACCCTCGATTCTAAGGGGGACGTGGTAAGAGCCACTAATGAAAGCACAATTGAGGTGCCTTGAAAAGGTAACATTGAGCTACCATACCAGTCAATCAATCATACCCACTGCTGGGTGTATCACCTGAGAAAATGAAAATCCAAAAGTCACAGGCTGGCAATCCTGCACTCCAGCAATAGTTACCATAGGCAACACTTGGAAGCAACGAAAACGTCCATCAACAGAGGAATGCACCAAGAAGAAGGGGTCCATGTACACAATGCAATATTAGCCATGGAAAACATTGAAGCACTGCTCTTTGAGGCACCATACATGAGCCTGGAGATAATCACAAAACATGAAGTAGGACGGAGAGCAAAAGACCTATATCCTATAATATCACTTATGGCATTATCTAATAACTGACACAAATGAACATATTTCCAAAGAGAAAGACACTCACGGGCTTAGAAAACAAACTATGCTCATCTGAAAGGAAAGGAGGGGGGAATTGATAAAAGAAGAATAGTGTTACTATACGTATACAAATACATATTATATACACGTATCAAAAAGACCGAACATATAGCAAGGGAGGTCTATGGAACACTGTAATATGTTACATGGGAAGAGGATCTGTACATTAATAGACATACATAATGTACAAATGAACCAGATTGTGTACACCTAGGACAAACAATATTCTACTCTTTACTCTGATTAAAAAAATTTAAAAACCCAAGAAGAAGTAATGAGACATAAACTTATGGGGATTTCTCCTGGCAAATTCCATTCTCATTTACAACCTAGGACAACGACTTCCAGAAAGGCTCTGCTGCCCTAGTACCCAGATTGGGGAATGGAGGAATGCTGCCTCCTTGTGGCCGTTTCCCACAACAGCAGCTTTAAACCCACTGCGAAAGGTCACTAAATATTCACCAACTTGCAGTTCTGTAAATGACACCTGCCCTCCAAAAAATTCCTGGGGTCAAAAATCGACCAAAAAATTCAAAAGAGGGCAACCTTCGAAGAAGACAATTTCAAGAGGTATATTGTACACACGGTTTTTTTCCTTTAAGTGAAAAGAAAAAGGCGTGGGAAAATGATACAGTTTAGGAATTTTTAAAGATATGCAAACCGAAATTACAAATACCTATCATCTCACAGCAGTCAGAATGGCCATCAGCAAAAATGCTGCAAACAATACATGCTGAAGGGATTGTGGAGAAATGTGTACCCTGAGCTCTAAGGGGGACGTGGTAAGAACCATTACTGTAAACACAATGGAGGTGCTTTGAAAAGGTAAACATTGAGCTACCAGTGAATCAAGCATACCATCTGCTGAGCCTATCACCTGAGAAAATGAGAATCAAAAAGTCACAGGCTGGCAAACCTGTACGCCAGCAATACTTACCATAGTCAACACATGGAAGCAACAAAAATGTCCATCAACAGAGGAATGCACCAAGAAGAAGTGGTCCATGTATACAACGGAATAGTACTCCAGTAAAAAATATAAATTAAATTTAAAAAACAAACAAATGTAAGGAGACATCAGCATCTGTGGGTTTCTCCGGGCACATTCCACTCTAATTTATAACCGAAGAGCACCACTGGCCGGTAGGTCTGTTTCCCTAGTACCAGCGTGGGGAACGTAGAAAGGCTGCCGCCCTCTGGCCGTTACCTGCAAAAGCAGGTTTAAAGCTTGAGCTAACGGTCACTTCATATGAACTAGTACTGCAGGGCTGTAAATGAAACCTGCCCGCAAAATGTCTGGAGGGAGGTAATGGCCAAAATATTTCAAAAGGTGACACATACTTCAAGTAAACACTTTGAAGAACTAAGCTCTAATCACAGCTGGAAAAATAAAAAGCACATGTCTTAAAGCTCAATTTCAACGCATTATGAGACACATGCAAATTCAACCACAAAGAGGTATCAGCTCACACCAGTCAGAATAACCATCAGCAAAAAACTACAAAGAATAAATGCTGAAGGTGCTGTGGAGAAGTGCATACCCTCAACTTTACGTGGGACGTAACCTGCAAAGAGCCACTAAAGAGAACAGAATGGAGGTGCCTTTAAAAGGTAAACATTGAGCTACCATATGATCCAACAGACCCATTCCTGGAACTATAACCTAAGAAGACAGAATTGGAAAGACACAGGCAGGCAAATCTGCATTGCATAGTATTACAATAGCCAAGATATGGAAGTCACCAAAAAGTCCACCGACAGATGGGTGGACAAAGAAGAACTGCTACATGTACAGATGGAATATGGGCTGGCGAAAAAATGAAACAATGCCATTTGCAGCACCATAGATGAGTCTAGAAGTAATCACGCAACTTGTAGTAAGTGAGACAGCGAAAGACACATATCCTATCATATCACATACAGGTGTTACCTAAAAATTGAAACAAACGAAGATATTTCCACAGAGAAAGGCAATCACAGATTCAGTACAAAAACTTATGGTTCGCCAAATGGAAAGGTGTGAGGATTGGATACACTACCATATTGAGGTTAACGGAGAGATACAAACACATGTGAAATATATAATCACCAAAGACCTACGGAATACCAAGGGAAGACTACTCAACATTGTGTCATAACCTACATGGGAAAAGGATCTGAAGAAGAATAGATATATGTACATGTGTGAAAGAAGCACATCTTGCACACCTAGAACAAACAAAACATTGTAATCAAGTTTGCTGTGATAAAAAATAAAAATTAAGTTAAAACTACGAACAAGAAGTAATGAGACCTAAACTTAAAGGGCTTTTTCCTGGCACATTCCACTCTAATTTACAACCTAGAACACCACTTCCAGTAAGGCTCTGTTGCCCTAGTAACCAGATTTGGTAAAGGAGAAATGCTGCCGCCTTGTGGCCCATTCCCGCAAGAGCAGCTTTTAACCCACAGCTAATGCTCACTTAACATTCACAAGGACTCAGGGCTGTAAAGGACACCTGCCCTCAAAATTGTGCTGAGGTAGGGAATGGATAAAACAATGCAAAACAGGCAACATTTTCAAGAAGATAGTATGAAGAGGTAAGTTTTACTCACTCTCTTTTTAAAAAAAGGAAAATGGATAAAAGCTCAACCTCAGGAAGTATCAGACTCATGCAATCTAATCTACAAAAAGTTTTCAACTCACACCAGTCGACTGACCATCAGCAAAAAGCCTACAAACAATCAATGCTGAAGAGGTTTTAGAGAACTGTGTACCCTCTAGCTGCTGGTGAGATGTAAAGTGGTTAACAGCCAATAATGAGAACAGAAGGGAGCTGCGTTTAAAAGGAAAAACTGAGGTACCATTCAATTCCGGAAGGCGCACCAATGGGCCTCTCACCTGAGAAGACCAGAATCAAGAAGACCCGGGCTGCAAAAGCTGCACTGCAGCCTTATTCACAATAGCCAAGACAGTGAAGCAACCAAAATGTCCATCAACAGATGAAGGGATAAAGAAGAAGGGGTCCATGTACACAATGAATACTAGCCATGGAAAACAATGAAACACTGCTCTTTGAGGCACCATAGATGATCTTGGAGATAATCACAGAACATGAGGTAAGTCGGAAAGCAAAAGTCCTATATCCTATGAAATCACTTATAGGCGTTATCTAATAACTGACACAAATGAACATATTTCCACAGGGAAAGGCAATCACAGATTATAAAAAAAAAAAACTATGCTTACCTAAAAGGAAAGGTGGGGGGAATGGATAAATGAAGATTAGCGTTACCATATGTATACAAATTCATATTATATACATATATCAAAAAGACCGACCATATAGCAAGGGAGGTTGATGGAACACTCTGTAATAATTTACATGGGAAGAGGATCTCTACATAAATAGATATATATAATGTGTAAATGAACCAGAGTGTGTACACCTTGGACAAACAACATTCGAACCATTACCCCAATGTAAAAAATTAAAACAACGAACTAGAAGTAATGAGACATAAACTTATGGGTGGTTTTCCTGGCACATTCCATTCAAATTTACAACCTAGGTAAACGACTTCCAGAACGGCTCTGCTGTCCTAGTACCCAGATTTGGGAATGGAGAAATGCTGCCTCCTTGTGGCCGTTTCCCACAACAGCAGCTTTAAACCCACTGCAAAAGGTCACTAAATATTCACCAATTCAGTTCTGTAAATGACACCTGCCCTCCAAAAAATACTGAGCTCGAAAATCGACCAAAACATTCAAGAGTGCAACCTTCCAAAAAGACAATTTGAAGAGGTAGATTGTACTCACACTTTTTTTTTCTTTTTTCTTTCAACACAAAAGAAAAAGGCGTGGAAAAATGATGAATTTTAGGAAATTTTAAAGACATGTAAACCCAAATTACAAAAACCTATCAGCTCACACCAGTCAGAATGGCCCTCGACAAAAATGCTGCAAACAATAAATGCTGACGTGATTGTGGAGAAATGAGTACCCTCGATTCTAAGGGGGACGTGGTAAGAGCCACTAATGAAAGCACAATTGAGGTGCCTTGAAAAGGTAACATTGAGCTACCATACCAGTCAATCAATCATACCCACTGCTGGGTGTATCACCTGAGAAAATGAAAATCCAAAAGTCACAGGCTGGCAATCCTGCACTCCAGCAATAGTTACCATAGGCAACACTTGGAAGCAACGAAAACGTCCATCAACAGAGGAATGCACCAAGAAGAAGGGGTCCATGTACACAATGCAATATTAGCCATGGAAAACATTGAAGCACTGCTCTTTGAGGCACCATACATGAGCCTGGAGATAATCACAAAACATGAAGTAGGACGGAGAGCAAAAGACCTATATCCTATAATATCACTTATGGCATTATCTAATAACTGACACAAATGAACATATTTCCAAAGAGAAAGACACTCACGGGCTTAGAAAACAAACTATGCTCATCTGAAAGGAAAGGAGGGGGGAATTGATAAAAGAAGAATAGTGTTACTATACGTATACAAATACATATTATATACACGTATCAAAAAGACCGAACATATAGCAAGGGAGGTCTATGGAACACTGTAATATGTTACATGGGAAGAGGATCTGTACATTAATAGACATACATAATGTACAAATGAACCAGATTGTGTACACCTAGGACAAACAATATTCTACTCTTTACTCTGATTAAAAAAATTTAAAAACCCAAGAAGAAGTAATGAGACATAAACTTATGGGGATTTCTCCTGGCAAATTCCATTCTCATTTACAACCTAGGACAACGACTTCCAGAAAGGCTCTGCTGCCCTAGTACCCAGATTGGGGAATGGAGAAATGCTGCCTCCTTGTGGCCGTTTCCCACAACAGCAGCTTTAAACCCACTGCGAAAGGTCACTAAATATTCACCAACTTGCAGTTCTGTAAATGACACCTGCCCTCCAAAAAATTCCTGGGGTCAAAAATCGACCAAAAAATTCAAAAGAGGGCAACCTTCGAAGAAGACAATTTCAAGAGGTATATTGTACACACGGTTTTTTCCTTTAAGTGAAAAGAAAAAGGCGTGGGAAAATGATACAGTTTAGGAATTTTTAAAGATATGCAAACCGAAATTACAAATACCTATCATCTCACAGCAGTCAGAATGGCCATCAGCAAAAATGCTGCAAACAATACATGCTGAAGGGATTGTGGAGAAATGTGTACCCTGAGCTCTAAGGGGGACGTGGTAAGAACCATTACTGTAAACACAATGGAGGTGCTTTGAAAAGGTAAACATTGAGCTACCAGTGAATCAAGCATACCATCTGCTGAGCCTATCACCTGAGAAAATGAGAATCAAAAAGTCACAGGCTGGCAAACCTGTACGCCAGCAATACTTACCATAGTCAACACATGGAAGCAACAAAAATGTCCATCAACAGAGGAATGCACCAAGAAGAAGTGGTCCATGTATACAACGGAATAGTACTCCAGTAAAAAATATAAATTAAATTTAAAAAACAAACAAATGTAAGGAGACATCAGCATCTGTGGGTTTCTCCGGGCACATTCCACTCTAATTTATAACCGAAGAGCACCACTGGCCGGTAGGTCTGTTTCCCTAGTACCAGCGTGGGGAACGTAGAAAGGCTGCCGCCCTCTGGCCGTTACCTGCAAAAGCAGGTTTAAAGCTTGAGCTAACGGTCACTTCATATGAACTAGTACTGCAGGGCTGTAAATGAAACCTGCCCGCAAAATGTCTGGAGGGAGGTAATGGCCAAAATATTTCAAAAGGTGACACATACTTCAAGTAAACACTTTGAAGAACTAAGCTCTAATCACAGCTGGAAAAATAAAAAGCACATGTCTTAAAGCTCAATTTCAACGCATTATGAGACACATGCAAATTCAACCACAAAGAGGTATCAGCTCACACCAGTCAGAATAACCATCAGCAAAAAACTACAAAGAATAAATGCTGAAGGTGCTGTGGAGAAGTGCATACCCTCAACTTTACGTGGGACGTAACCTGCAAAGAGCCACTAAAGAGAACAGAATGGAGGTGCCTTTAAAAGGTAAACATTGAGCTACCATATGATCCAACAGACCCATTCCTGGAACTATAACCTAAGAAGACAGAATTGGAAAGACACAGGCAGGCAAATCTGCATTGCATAGTATTACAATAGCCAAGATATGGAAGTCACCAAAAAGTCCACCGACAGATGGGTGGACAAAGAAGAACTGCTACATGTACAGATGGAATATGGGCTGGCGAAAAAATGAAACAATGCCATTTGCAGCACCATAGATGAGTCTAGAAGTAATCACGCAACTTGTAGTAAGTGAGACAGCGAAAGACACATATCCTATCATATCACATACAGGTGTTACCTAAAAATTGAAACAAACGAAGATATTTCCACAGAGAAAGGCAATCACAGATTCAGTACAAAAACTTATGGTTCGCCAAATGGAAAGGTGTGAGGATTGGATACACTACCATATTGAGGTTAACGGAGAGATACAAACACATGTGAAATATATAATCACCAAAGACCTACGGAATACCAAGGGAAGACTACTCAACATTGTGTCATAACCTACATGGGAAAAGGATCTGAAGAAGAATAGATATATGTACATGTGTGAAAGAAGCACATCTTGCACACCTAGAACAAACAAAACATTGTAATCAAGTTTGCTGTGATAAAAAATAAAAATTAAGTTAAAACTACGAACAAGAAGTAATGAGACATAAACTTAAAGGGCTTTTTCCTGGCACATTCCACTCTAATTTACAACCTAGAACACCACTTCCAGTAAGGCTCTGTTGCCCTAGTAACCAGATTTGGTAAAGGAGAAATGCTGCCGCCTTGTGGCCCATTCCCGCAAGAGCAGCTTTTAACCCACAGCTAATGGTCACTTAACATTCACAAGGACTCAGGGCTGTAAAGGACACCTGCCCTCAAAATTGTGCTGAGGTAGGGAATGGATAAAACAATGCAAAACAGGCAACATTTTCAAGAAGATAGTATGAAGAGGTAAGTTTTACTCACTCTCTTTTTAAAAAAAGGAAAATGGATAAAAGCTCAACCTCAGGAAGTATTAGACTCATGCAATCTAATCTACAAAAAGTTTTCAACTCACACCAGTCGACTGACCATCAGCAAAAAGCCTACAAACAATCAATGCTGAAGAGGTTTTAGAGAACTGTGTACCCTCTAGCTGCTGGTGAGATGTAAAGTGGTTAACAGCCAATAATGAGAACAGAAGGGAGCTGCGTTTAAAAGGAAAAACTGAGGTACCATTCAATTCCGGAAGGCGCACCAATGGGCCTCTCACCTGAGAAGACCAGAATCAAGAAGACCCGGGCTGCAAAAGCTGCACTGCAGCCTTATTCACAATAGCCAAGACAGTGAAGCAACCAAAATGTCCATCAACAGATGAAGGGATAAAGAAGAAGGGGTCCATGTACACAATGAATACTAGCCATGGAAAACAATGAAACACTGCTCTTTGAGGCACCATAGATGATCTTGGAGATAATCACAGAACATGAGGTAAGTCGGAAAGCAAAAGTCCTATATCCTATGAAATCACTTATAGGCGTTATCTAATAACTGACACAAATGAACATATTTCCACAGGGAAAGGCAATCACAGACTTATAAAAAAAAAAAACTATGCTTACCTAAAAGGAAAGGTGGGGGGAATGGATAAATGAAGATTAGCGTTACCATATGTATACAAATTCATATTATATACATATATCAAAAAGACCAACCATATAGCAAGGGAGGTTGATGGAACACTCTGTAATAATTTACATGGGAAGAGGATCTCTACATAAATAGATATATATAATGTGTAAATGAACCAGAGTGTGTACACCTTGGACAAACAACATTCGAACCATTACCCCAATGTAAAAAATTAAAACAACGAACTAGAAGTAATGAGACATAAACTTATGGGTGGTTTTCCTGGCACATTCCATTCAAATTTACAACCTAGGTAAACGACTTCCAGAACGGCTCTGCTGTCCTAGTACCCAGATTTGGGAATGGAGAAATGCTGCCTCCTTGTGGCCGTTTCCCACAACAGCAGCTTTAAACCCACTGCAAAAGGTCACTAAATATTCACCAATTCAGTTCTGTAAATGACACCTGCCCTCCAAAAAATACTGAGCTCGAAAATCGACCAAAACATTCAAGAGTGCAACCTTCCAAAAAGACAATTTGAAGAGGTAGATTGTACTCACACTTTTTTTTTCTTTTTTCTTTCAACACAAAAGAAAAAGGCGTGGAAAAATGATGAATTTTAGGAATTTTTAAAGACATGTAAACCCAAATTACAAAAACCTATCAGCTCACACCAGTCAGAATGGCCCTCGACAAAAATGCTGCAAACAATAAATGCTGACGTGATTGTGGAGAAATGAGTACCCTCGATTCTAAGGGGGACGTGGTAAGAGCCACTAATGAAAGCACAATTGAGGTGCCTTGAAAAGGTAACATTGAGCTACCATACCAGTCAATCAATCATACCCACTGCTGGGTGTATCACCTGAGAAAATGAAAATCCAAAAGTCACAGGCTGGCAATCCTGCACTCCAGCAATAGTTACCATAGGCAACACTTGGAAGCAACGAAAACGTCCATCAACAGAGGAATGCACCAAGAAGAAGGGGTCCATGTACACAATGCAATATTAGCCATGGAAAACATTGAAGCACTGCTCTTTGAGGCACCATACATGAGCCTGGAGATAATCACAAAACATGAAGTAGGACGGAGAGCAAAAGACCTATATCCTATAATATCACTTATGGCATTATCTAATAACTGACACAAATGAACATATTTCCAAAGAGAAAGACACTCACGGGCTTAGAAAACAAACTATGCTCATCTGAAAGGAAAGGAGGGGGGAATTGATAAAAGAAGAATAGTGTTACTATACGTATACAAATACATATTATATACACGTATCAAAAAGACCGAACATATAGCAAGGGAGGTCTATGGAACACTGTAATATGTTACATGGGAAGAGGATCTGTACATTAATAGACATACATAATGTACAAATGAACCAGATTGTGTACACCTAGGACAAACAATATTCTACTCTTTACTCTGATTAAAAAAATTTAAAAACCCAAGAAGAAGTAATGAGACATAAACTTATGGGGATTTCTCCTGGCAAATTCCATTCTCATTTACAACCTAGGACAACGACTTCCAGAAAGGCTCTGCTGCCCTAGTACCCAGATTGGGGAATGGAGAAATGCTGCCTCCTTGTGGCCGTTTCCCACAACAGCAGCTTTAAACCCACTGCGAAAGGTCACTAAATATTCACCAACTTGCAGTTCTGTAAATGACACCTGCCCTCCAAAAAATTCCTGGGGTCAAAAATCGACCAAAAAATTCAAAAGAGGGCAACCTTCGAAGAAGACAATTTCAAGAGGTATATTGTACACACGGTTTTTTCCTTTAAGTGAAAAGAAAAAGGCGTGGGAAAATGATACAGTTTAGGAATTTTTAAAGATATGCAAACCGAAATTACAAATACCTATCATCTCACAGCAGTCAGAATGGCCATCAGCAAAAATGCTGCAAACAATACATGCTGAAGGGATTGTGGAGAAATGTGTACCCTGAGCTCTAAGGGGGACGTGGTAAGAACCATTACTGTAAACACAATGGAGGTGCTTTGAAAAGGTAAACATTGAGCTACCAGTGAATCAAGCATACCATCTGCTGAGCCTATCACCTGAGAAAATGAGAATCAAAAAGTCACAGGCTGGCAAACCTGTACGCCAGCAATACTTACCATAGTCAACACATGGAAGCAACAAAAATGTCCATCAACAGAGGAATGCACCAAGAAGAAGTGGTCCATGTATACAACGGAATAGTACTCCAGTAAAAAATATAAATTAAATTTAAAAAACAAACAAATGTAAGGAGACATCAGCATCTGTGGGTTTCTCCGGGCACATTCCACTCTAATTTATAACCGAAGAGCACCACTGGCCGGTAGGTCTGTTTCCCTAGTACCAGCGTGGGGAACGTAGAAAGGCTGCCGCCCTCTGGCCGTTACCTGCAAAAGCAGGTTTAAAGCTTGAGCTAACGGTCACTTCATATGAACTAGTACTGCAGGGCTGTAAATGAAACCTGCCCGCAAAATGTCTGGAGGGAGGTAATGGCCAAAATATTTCAAAAGGTGACACATACTTCAAGTAAACACTTTGAAGAACTAAGCTCTAATCACAGCTGGAAAAATAAAAAGCACATGTCTTAAAGCTCAATTTCAACGCATTATGAGACACATGCAAATTCAACCACAAAGAGGTATCAGCTCACACCAGTCAGAATAACCATCAGCAAAAAACTACAAAGAATAAATGCTGAAGGTGCTGTGGAGAAGTGCATACCCTCAACTTTACGTGGGACGTAACCTGCAAAGAGCCACTAAAGAGAACAGAATGGAGGTGCCTTTAAAAGGTAAACATTGAGCTACCATATGATCCAACAGACCCATTCCTGGAACTATAACCTAAGAAGACAGAATTGGAAAGACACAGGCAGGCAAATCTGCATTGCATAGTATTACAATAGCCAAGATATGGAAGTCACCAAAAAGTCCACCGACAGATGGGTGGACAAAGAAGAACTGCTACATGTACAGATGGAATATGGGCTGGCGAAAAAATGAAACAATGCCATTTGCAGCACCATAGATGAGTCTAGAAGTAATCACGCAACTTGTAGTAAGTGAGACAGCGAAAGACACATATCCTATCATATCACATACAGGTGTTACCTAAAAATTGAAACAAACGAAGATATTTCCACAGAGAAAGGCAATCACAGATTCAGTACAAAAACTTATGGTTCGCCAAATGGAAAGGTGTGAGGATTGGATACACTACCATATTGAGGTTAACGGAGAGATACAAACACATGTGAAATATATAATCACCAAAGACCTACGGAATACCAAGGGAAGACTACTCAACATTGTGTCATAACCTACATGGGAAAAGGATCTGAAGAAGAATAGATATATGTACATGTGTGAAAGAAGCACATCTTGCACACCTAGAACAAACAAAACATTGTAATCAAGTTTGCTGTGATAAAAAATAAAAATTAAGTTAAAACTACGAACAAGAAGTAATGAGACCTAAACTTAAAGGGCTTTTTCCTGGCACATTCCACTCTAATTTACAACCTAGAACACCACTTCCAGTAAGGCTCTGTTGCCCTAGTAACCAGATTTGGTAAAGGAGAAATGCTGCCGCCTTGTGGCCCATTCCCGCAAGAGCAGCTTTTAACCCACAGCTAATGGTCACTTAACATTCACAAGGACTCAGGGCTGTAAAGGACACCTGCCCTCAAAATTGTGCTGAGGTAGGGAATGGATAAAACAATGCAAAACAGGCAACATTTTCAAGAAGATAGTATGAAGAGGTAAGTTTTACTCACTCTCTTTTTAAAAAAAGGAAAATGGATAAAAGCTCAACCTCAGGAAGTATTAGACTCATGCAATCTAATCTACAAAAAGTTTTCAACTCACACCAGTCGACTGACCATCAGCAAAAAGCCTACAAACAATCAATGCTGAAGAGGTTTTAGAGAACTGTGTACCCTCTAGCTGCTGGTGAGATGTAAAGTGGTTAACAGCCAATAATGAGAACAGAAGGGAGCTGCGTTTAAAAGGAAAAACTGAGGTACCATTCAATTCCGGAAGGCGCACCAATGGGCCTCTCACCTGAGAAGACCAGAATCAAGAAGACCCGGGCTGCAAAAGCTGCACTGCAGCCTTATTCACAATAGCCAAGACAGTGAAGCAACCAAAATGTCCATCAACAGATGAAGGGATAAAGAAGAAGGGGTCCATGTACACAATGAATACTAGCCATGGAAAACAATGAAACACTGCTCTTTGAGGCACCATAGATGATCTTGGAGATAATCACAGAACATGAGGTAAGTCGGAAAGCAAAAGTCCTATATCCTATGAAATCACTTATAGGCGTTATCTAATAACTGACACAAATGAACATATTTCCACAGGGAAAGGCAATCACAGACTTATAAAAAAAAAAAACTATGCTTACCTAAAAGGAAAGGTGGGGGGAATGGATAAATGAAGATTAGCGTTACCATATGTATACAAATTCATATTATATACATATATCAAAAAGACCAACCATATAGCAAGGGAGGTTGATGGAACACTCTGTAATAATTTACATGGGAAGAGGATCTCTACATAAATAGATATATATAATGTGTAAATGAACCAGAGTGTGTACACCTTGGACAAACAACATTCGAACCATTACCCCAATGTAAAAAATTAAAACAACGAACTAGAAGTAATGAGACATAAACCTATGGGTGGTTTTCCTGGCACATTCCATTCAAATTTACAACCTAGGTAAACGACTTCCAGAACGGCTCTGCTGCCCTAGTACCCAGATTTGGGAATGGAGAAATGCTGCCTCCTTGTGGCCGTTTCCCACAACAGCAGCTTTCAACCCACTGCAAAAGGTCACTAAATATTCACCAATTCAGTTCTGTAAATGACACCTGCCCTCCAAAAAATACTGAGCTCGAAAATCGACCAAAACATTCAAGAGTGCAACCTTCCAAAAAGACAATTTGAAGAGGTAGATTGTACTCACACTTTTTTTTTCTTTTTTCTTTCAACACAAAAGAAAAAGGCGTGGAAAAATGATGAATTTTAGGAATTTTTAAAGACATGTAAACCCAAATTACAAAAACCTATCAGCTCACACCAGTCAGAATGGCCCTCGACAAAAATGCTGCAAACAATAAATGCTGACGTGATTGTGGAGAAATGAGTACCCTCGATTCTAAGGGGGACGTGGTAAGAGCCACTAATGAAAGCACAATTGAGGTGCCTTGAAAAGGTAACATTGAGCTACCATACCAGTCAATCAATCATACCCACTGCTGGGTGTATCACCTGAGAAAATGAAAATCCAAAAGTCACAGGCTGGCAATCCTGCACTCCAGCAATAGTTACCATAGGCAACACTTGGAAGCAACGAAAACGTCCATCAACAGAGGAATGCACCAAGAAGAAGGGGTCCATGTACACAATGGAATATTAGCCATGGAAAACATTGAAGCACTGCTCTTTGAGGCACCATACATGAGCCTGGAGATAATCACAAAACATGAAGTAGGACGGAGAGCAAAAGACCTATATCCTATAATATCACTTATGGCATTATCTAATAACTGACACAAATGAACATATTTCCAAAGAGAAAGACACTCACGGGCTTAGAAAACAAACTATGCTCATCTGAAAGGAAAGGAGGGGGGAATTGATAAATGAAGAATAGTGTTACTATACGTATACAAATACATATTATATACACGTATCAAAAAGACCGAACATATAGCAAGGGAGGTCTATGGAACACCGTAATATGTTACATGGGAAGAGGATCTGTGCATTAATAGACATACATAATGTACAAATGAACCAGATTGTGTACACCTAGGACAAACAATATTCTACTCTTTACTCTGATTAAAAAAATTTAAAAACCCAAGAAGAAGTAATGAGACATAAACTTATGGGGATTTCTCCTGGCAAATTCCATTCTCATTTACAACCTAGGACAACGACTTCCAGAAAGGCTCTGCTGCCCTAGTACCCAGATTGGGGAATGGAGAAATGCTGCCTCCTTGTGGCCGTTTCCCACAACAGCAGCTTTAAACCCACTGCGAAAGGTCACTAAATATTCACCAACTTGCAGTTCTGTAAATGACACCTGCCCTCCAAAAAATTCCTGGGGTCAAAAATCGACCAAAAAATTCAAAAGAGGGCAACCTTCGAAGAAGACAATTTCAAGAGGTATATTGTACACACGGTTTTTTCCTTTACGTGAAAAGAAAAAGGCGTGGGAAAATGATAAATTGTAGGAATTTTTAAAGATATGCAAACCGAAATTACAAATACCTATCAGCTCACAGCAGTCAGAATGGCCATCAGCAAAAATGCTGCAAACAATACATGCTGAAGGGATTGTGGAGAAATGTGTACCCTGAGCTCTAAGGGGGACGTGGTAAGAACCATTACTGTAAACACAATGGAGGTGCTTTGAAAAGGTAAACATTGAGCTACCAGTGAATCAAGCATACCATCTGCTGAGCCTATCACCTGAGAAAATGAGAATCAAAAAGTCACAGGCTGGCAAACCTGTACGCCAGCAATATTTACCATAGTCAACACATGGAAGCAACAAAAATGTCCATCAACAGAGGAATGCACCAAGAAGAAGTGGTCCATGTATACAACGGAATAGTACTCCAGTAAAAAATATAAATTAAATTTAAAAAACAAACAAATGTAAGGAGACATCAGCATCTGTGGGTTTCTCCGGGCACATTCCACTCTAATTTATAACCGAAGAGCACCACTGGCCGGTAGGTCTGTTTCCCTAGTACCAGCGTGGGGAACGTAGAAAGGCTGCCGCCCTCTGGCCGTTACCTGCAAAAGCAGGTTTAAAGCTTGAGCTAACGGTCACTTCATATGAACTAGTACTGCAGGGCTGTAAATGAAACCTGCCCTCAAAATGTCTTGAGGGAGGTAATGGCCAAAATATTTCAAAAGGTGACACATACTTCAAGTAAACACTTTGAAGAACTAAGCTCTAATCACAGCTGGAAAAATAAAAAGCACATGTCTTAAAGCTCAATTTCAACGCATTATGAGACACATGCAAATTCAACCACAAAGAGGTATCAGCTCACACCAGTCAGAATAACCATCAGCAAAAAACTACAAAGAATAAATGCTGAAGGTGCTGTGGAGAAGTGCATACCCTCAACTTTACGTGGGACGTAACCTGCAAAGAGCCACTAAAGAGAACAGAATGGAGGGGCCTTTAAAAGGTAAACATTGAGCTACCATATGATCCAACAGACCCATTCCTGGAACTATAACCTAAGAAGACAGAATTGGAAAGACACAGGCAGGCAAATCTGCATTGCATAGTATTACAATAGCCAAGATATGGAAGTCACCAAAAAGTCCACCGACATATGGGTGGACAAAGAAGAACAGCTACATGTACAGATGGAATATGGGCTGGCGAAAAAATGAAACAATGCCATTTGCAGCACCATAGATGAGTCTAGAATAATCACGCAACTTGTAGTAAGTGAGACAGCGAAAGACACATATCCTATCATATCACATACAGGTGTTACCTAAAAATTGAAACAAACGAAGATATTTCCACAGAGAAAGGCAATCACAGATTCAGTACAAAAACTTATGGTTCGCCAAATGGAAAGGTGTGAGGATTGGATACACTACCATATTGAGGTTAACGGAGAGATACAAACACATGTGAAATATATAATCACCAAAGACCTACGGAATACCAAGGGAAGACTACTCAACATTGTGTCATAACCTACATGGGAAAAGGATCTGAAGAAGAATAGATATATGTACATGTGTGAAAGAAGCACATCTTGCACACCTAGAACAAACAAAACATTGTAATCAAGTTTGCTGTGATAAAAAATAAAAATTAAGTTAAAACTACGAACAAGAAGTAATGAGACCTAAACTTAAAGGGCTTTTTCCTGACACATTCCATTCTAATTTACAACCTAGAACACCACTTCCAGTAAGGCTCTGTTGCCCTAGTAACCAGATTTGGTAAAGGAGAAATGCTGCCGCCTTGTGGCCATTGCCCGCAAGAGCAGCTTTTAACCCACAGCTAATGGTCACTTAACATTCACAAGGACTCAGGGCTGTAAAGGACACCTGCCCTCAAAATTGTGCTGAGGTAGGGAATGGATAAAACAATGCAAAACAGGCAACATTTTCAAGAAGATAGTATGAAGAGGTAAGTTTTACTCACTCTCTTTTTAAAAAAAGGAAAATGGATAAAAGCTCAACCTCAGGAAGTATTAGACTCATGCAATCTAATCTACAAAAAGTTTTCAACTCACACCAGTCGACTGACCATCAGCAAAAAGCCTACAAACAATCAGTGCTGAAGAGGTTTTAGAGAACTGTGTACCCTCTAGCTGCTGGTGAGATGTAAAGTGGTTAACAGCCAATAATGAGAACAGAAGGGAGCTGCGTTTAAAAGGAAAAACTGAGGTACCATTCAATTCCGGAAGGCGCACCAATGGGCCTCTCACCTGAGAAGACCAGAATCAAGAAGACCCGGGCTGCAAAAGCTGCACTGCAGCCTTATTCACAATAGACAAGACAGTGAAGCAACCAAAATGTCCATCAACAGATGAAGGGATAAAGAAGAAGGGGTCCATGTACACAATGAATACTAGCCATGGAAAACAATGAAACACTGCTCTTTGAGGCACCATAGATGATCTTGGAGATAATCACAGAACATGAGGTAAGTCGGAAAGCAAAAGTCCTATATCCTATGAAATCACTTATAGGCGTTATCTAATAACTGACACAAATGAACATATTTCCACAGGGAAAGGCAATCACAGACTTATAAAAAAAAAAAACTATGCTTACCTAAAAGGAAAGGTGGGGGGAATGGATAAATGAAGATTAGCGTTACCATATGTATACAAATTCATATTATATACATATATTAAAAAGACCGACCATATAGCAAGGGAGGTTGACGGAACACTCTGTAATAATTTACATGGGAAGAGGATCTCTACATAAATAGATATATATAATGTGTAAATGAACCAGAGTGTGTACACCTTGGACAAACAACATTCGAACCATTACCCCAATGTAAAAAATTAAAACAACGAACTAGAAGTAATGAGACATAAACTTATGGGTGGTTTTCCTGGCACATTCCATTCAAATTTACAACCTAGGTAAACGACTTCCAGAACGGCTCTGCTGCCCTAGTACCCAGATTTGGGAATGGAGAAATGCTGCCTCCTTGTGGCCGTTTCCCACAACAGCAGCTTTCAACCCACTGCAAAAGGTCACTAAATATTCACCAATTCAGTTCTGTAAATGACACCTGCCCTCCAAAAAATACTGAGCTCGAAAATCGACCAAAACATTCAAGAGTGCAACCTTCCAGAAAGATAATTTGAAGAGGTAGATTGTACTCACACTTTTTTTTTTCTTTTTTCTTTCAACACAAAAGAAAAAGGTGTGGAAAAATGATGAATTTTAGGAATTTTTAAAGACATGTAAACCCAAATTACAAAAACCTATCAGCTCACACCAGTCAGACTGGCCCTCGACAAAAATGCTGCAAACAATAAATGCTGACGTGATTGTGGAGAAATGAGTACCCTCGATTCTAAGGGGGACGTGGTAAGAGCCACTAATGAAAGCACAATTGAGGTGCCTTGAAAAGGTAACATTGAGCTACCATACCAGTCAATCAATCATACCCACTGCTGGGTGTATCACCTGAGAAAATGAAAATCCAAAAGTCACAGGCTGGCAATCCTGCACTCCAGCAATAGTTACCATAGGCAACACTTGGAAGCAACGAAAACGTCCATCAACAGAGGAATGCACCAAGAAGAAGGGGTCCATGTACACAATGCAATATTAGCCATGGAAAACATTGAAGCACTGCTCTTTGAGGCACCATACATGAGCCTGGAGATAATCACAAAACATGAAGTAGGACGGAGAGCAAAAGACCTATATCCTATAATATCACTTATGGCATTATCTAATAACTGACACAAATGAACATATTTCCAAAGAGAAAGACACTCACGGGCTTAGAAAACAAACTATGCTCATCTGAAAGGAAAGGAGGGGGGAATTGATAAATGAAGAATAGTGTTACTATACGTATACAAATACATATTATATACACGTATCAAAAAGACCGAACATATAGCAAGGGAGGTCTATGGAACACTGTAATATGTTACATGGGAAGAGGATCTGTACATTAATAGACATACATAATGTACAAATGAACCAGATTGTGTACACCTAGGACAAACAATATTCTACTCTTTACTCTGATTAAAAAAATTTAAAAACCCAAGAAGAAGTAATGAGACATAAACTTATGGGGATTTCTCCTGGCAAATTCCATTCTCATTTACAACCTAGGACAACGACTTCCAGAAAGGCTCTGCTGCCCTAGTACCCAGATTGGGGAATGGAGAAATGCTGCCTCCTTGTGGCCGTTTCCCACAACAGCAGCTTTAAACCCACTGCGAAAGGTCACTAAATATTCACCAACTTGCAGTTCTGTAAATGACACCTGCCCTCCAAAAAATTCCTGGGGTCAAAAATCGACCAAAAAATTCAAAAGAGGGCAACCTTCGAAGAAGACAATTTCAAGAGGTATATTGTACACACGGTTTTTTTCCTTTAAGTGAAAAGAAAAAGGCGTGGGAAAATGATAAAGTGTAGGAATTTTTAAAGATATGCAAACCGAAATTACAAATACCTATCAGCTCACAGCAGTCAGAATGGCCATCAGCAAAAATGCTGCAAACAATACATGCTGAAGGGATTGTGGAGAAATGTGTACCCTGAGCTCTAAGGGGGACGTGGTAAGAACCATTACTGTAAACACAATGGAGGTGCTTTGAAAAGGTAAACATTGAGCTACCAGTGAATCAAGCATACCATCTGCTGAGCCTATCACCTGAGAAAATGAGAATCAAAAAGTCACAGGCTGGCAAACCTGTACGCCAGCAATACTTACCATAGTCAACACATGGAAGCAACAAAAATGTCCATCAACAGAGGAATGCACCAAGAAGAAGTGGTCCATGTATACAACGGAATAGTACTCCAGTAAAAAATATAAATTAAATTTAAAAAACAAACAAATGTAAGGAGACATCAGCATCTGTGGGTTTCTCCGGGCACATTCCACTCTAATTTATAACCGAAGAGCACCACTGGCCGGTAGGTCTGTTTCCCTAGTACCAGCGTGGGGAACGTAGAAAGGCTGCCGCCCTCTGGCCGTTACCTGCAAAAGCAGGTTTAAAGCTTGAGCTAACGGTCACTTCATATGAACTAGTACTGCAGGGCTGTAAATGAAACCTGCCCGCAAAATGTCTGGAGGGAGGTAATGGCCAAAATATTTCAAAAGGTGACACATACTTCAAGTAAACACTTTGAAGAACTAAGCTCTAATCACAGCTGGAAAAATAAAAAGCACATGTCTTAAAGCTCAATTTCAACGCATTATGAGACACATGCAAATTCAACCACAAAGAGGTATCAGCTCACACCAGTCAGAATAACCATCAGCAAAAAAGTACAAAGAATAAATGCTGAAGGTGCTGTGGAGAAGTGCATACCCTCAACTTTACGTGGGACGTAACCTGGAAAGAGGCACTAGAGAGAACAGAATGGAGGTGCCTTTAAAAGGTAAACATTGAGCTACCATATGATCCAACAGACCCATTCCTGGAACTATAACCTAAGAAGACAGAATTGGAAAGACACAGGCAGGCAAATCTGCATTGCATAGTATTACAATAGCCAAGATATGGAAGTCACCAAAAAGTCCACCGACAGATGGGTGGACAAAGAAGAACTGCTACATGTACAGATGGAATATGGGCTGGCGAAAAAATGAAACAATGCCATTTGCAGCACCATAGATGAGTCTAGAAGTAATCACACAACTTGTAGTAAGTGAGACAGCGAAAGACACATATCCTATCATATCACATACAGGTGTTACCTAAAAATTGAAACAAACGAAGATATTTCCACAGAGAAAGGCAATCACAGATTCAGTACAAAAACTTATGGTTCGCCAAATGGAAAGGTGTGAGGATTGGATACACTACCATATTGAGGTTAACGGAGAGATACAAACACATGTGAAATATATAATCACCAGAGATCTACGGAATACCAAGGGAAGACTACTCAACATTGTGTCATAACCTACATGGGAAAAGGATCTGAAGAAGAATAGATATATGTATATGTGTGAAAGAAGCACATCTTGCACACCTAGAACAAACAAAACATTGTAATCAAGTTTGCTGTGATAAAAAATAAAAATTAAGTTAGAACTATGAACAAGAAGTAATGAGACATAAACTTAAAGGGCTTTTTCCTGGCACATTCCATTCTAATTTACAACCTAGAACACCCCTTCCAGTAAGGCTCTGTTGCCCTAGTAACCAGATTTGGTAAAGGAGAAATGCTGCCGCCTTGTGGCCCATTCCCACAAGAGCAGCTTTTAACCCACAGCTAATGGTCACTTAACATTCACAAGGACTCAGGGCTGTAAAGGACACCTGCCCTCAAAATTGTGCTGAGGTAGGGAATGGATAAAACAATGCAAAACAGGCAACATTTTCAAGAAGATAGTATGAAGAGGTAAGTTTTACTCACTCTCTTTTTAAAAAAAGGAAAATGGATAAAAGCTCAACCTCAGGAAGTATTAGACTCATGTAATCTAATCTACAAAAAGTTTTCAACTCACACCAGTCGACTAACCATCAGCAAAAAGCCTATAAACAATCAATGCTGAAGAGGTTTTAGAGAACTGTGTACCCTCTAGCTGCTGGTGAGATGTAAAGTGGTTAACAGCCAATAATGAGAACAGAAGGGAGCTGCGTTTAAAAGGAAAAACTGAGGTACCATTCAATCCAGCAGGCGCACCAATGGGCCTCTCACCTGAGAAGACCAGAATCAAGAAGACCCGGGCTGCAAAAGCTGCACTGCAGCCTTATTCACAATAGACAAGACAGTGAAGCAACCAAAATGTCCATCAACAGATGAAGGGATAAAGAAGAAGGGGTCCATGTACACAATGAATACTAGCCATGGAAAACAATAAAACACTGCTCTTTGAGGCACCATAGATGATCTTGGAGATAATCACAGAACATGAGGTAAGTCGGAAAGCAAAAGTCCTATATCCTATGAAATCACTTATAGGCGTTATCTAATAACTGACACAAATGAACATATTTCCACAGGGAAAGGCAATCACAGACTTATAAAAAAAAAAAAACTATGCTTACCTAAAAGGAAAGGTGGGGGGAATGGATAAATGAAGATTAGCATTACCATATGTATACAAATTCATATTATATACATATATCAAAAAGACCGACCATATAGCAAGGGAGGTTGATGGAACACTCTGTAATAATTTACATGGGAAGAGGATCTCTACATAAATAGATATATATAATGTGTAAATGAACCAGAGTGTGTACACCTTGGACAAACAACATTCGAACCATTACCCCAATGTAAAAAATTAAAACAACGAACTAGAAGTAATGAGACATAAACTTATGGGTGGTTTTCCTGGCACATTCCATTCAAATTTACAACCTAGGTAAACGACTTCCAGAACGGCTCTGCTGCCCTAGTACCCAGATTTGGGAATGGAGAAATGCTGCCTCCTTGTGGCCGTTTCCCACAACAGCAGCTTTCAACCCACTGCAAAAGGTCACTAAATATTCACCAATTCAGTTCTGTAAATGACACCTGCCCTCCAAAAAATACTGAGCTCGAAAATCGACCAAAACATTCAAGAGTGCAACCTTCCAAAAAGACAATTTGAAGAGGTAGATTGTACTCACACTTTTTTTTTTCTTTTTTCTTTCAACACAAAAGAAAAAGGTGTGGAAAAATGATGAATTTTAGGAATTTTTAAAGACATGTAAACCCAAATTACAAAAACCTATCAGCTCACACCAGTCAGACTGGCCCTCGACAAAAATGCTGCAAACAATAAATGCTGACGTGATTGTGGAGAAATGAGTACCCTCGATTCTAAGGGGGACGTGGTAAGAGCCACTAATGAAAGCACAATTGAGGTGCCTTGAAAAGGTAACATTGAGCTACCATACCAGTCAATCAATCATACCCACTGCTGGGTGTATCACCTGAGAAAATGAAAATCCAAAAGTCACAGGCTGGCAATCCTGCACTCCAGCAATAGTTACCATAGGCAACACTTGGAAGCAACGAAAACGTCCATCAACAGAGGAATGCACCAAGAAGAAGGGGTCCATGTACACAATGGAATATTAGCCATGGAAAACATTGAAGCACTGCTCTTTGAGGCACCATACATGAGCCTGGAGATAATCACAAAACATGAAGTAGGACGGAGAGCAAAAGACCTATATCCTATAATATCACTTATGGCATTATCTAATAACTGACACAAATGAACATATTTCCAAAGAGAAAGACACTCACGGGCTTAGAAAACAAACTATGCTCATCTGAAAGGAAAGGAGGGGGGAATTGATAAATGAAGAATAGTGTTACTATACGTATACAAATACATATTATATACACGTATCAAAAAGACCGAACGTATAGCAAGGGAGGTCTATGGAACACTGTAATATGTTACATGGGAAGAGGATCTGTACATTAATAGACATACATAATGTACAAATGAACCAGATTGTGTACACCTAGGACAAACAATATTCTACTCTTTACTCTGATTAAAAAAATTTAAAAACCCAAGAAGAAGTAATGAGACATAAACTTATGGGGATTTCTCCTGGCAAATTCCATTCTCATTTACAACCTAGGACAACGACTTCCAGAAAGGCTCTGCTGCCCTAGTACCCAGATTGGGGAATGGAGAAATGCTGCCTCCTTGTGGCCGTTTCCCACAACAGCAGCTTTAAACCCACTGCGAAAGGTCACTAAATATTCACCAACTTGCAGTTCTGTAAATGACACCTGCCCTCCAAAAAATTCCTGGGGTCAAAAATCGACCAAAAAATTCAAAAGAGGGCAACCTTCGAAGAAGACAATTTCAAGAGGTATATTGTACACACGGTTTTTTCCTTTAAGTGAAAAGAAAAAGGCGTGGGAAAATGATAAAGTTTAGGAATTTTTAAAGATATGCAAACCGAAATTACAAATACCTATCAGCTCACAGCAGTCAGAAGGGCCATCAGCAAAAATGCTGCAAACAATACATGCTGAAGGGATTGTGGAGAAATGTGTACCCTGAGCTCTAAGGGGGACGTGGTAAGAACCATTACTGTAAACACAATGGAGGTGCTTTGAAAAGGTAAACATTGAGCTACCAGTGAATCAAGCATACCATCTGCTGAGCCTATCACCTGAGAAAATGAGAATCAAAAAGTCACAGGCTGGCAAACCTGTACGCCAGCAATACTTACCATAGTCAACACATGGAAGCAACAAAAATGTCCATCAACAGAGGAATGCACCAAGAAGAAGTGGTCCATGTATACAACGGAATAGTACTCCAGTAAAAAATATAAATTAAATTTAAAAAACAAACAAATGTAAGGAGACATCAGCATCTGTGGGTTTCTCCGGGCACATTCCACTCTAATTTATAACCGAAGAGCACCACTGGCCGGTAGGTCTGTTTCCCTAGTACCAGCGTGGGGAACGTAGAAAGGCTGCCGCCCTCTGGCCGTTACCTGCAAAAGCAGGTTTAAAGCTTGAGCTAACGGTCACTTCATATGAACTAGTACTGCAGGGCTGTAAATGAAACCTGCCCTCAAAATGTCTTGAGGGAGGTAATGGCCAAAATATTTCAAAAGGTGACACATACTTCAAGTAAACACTTTGAAGAACTAAGCTCTAATCACAGCTGGAAAAATAAAAAGCACATGTCTTAAAGCTCAATTTCAACGCATTATGAGACACATGCAAATTCAACCACAAAGAGGTATCAGCTCACACCAGTCAGAATAACCATCAGCAAAAAACTACAAAGAATAAATGCTGAAGGTGCTGTGGAGAAGTGCATACCCTCAACTTTACGTGGGACGTAACCTGGAAAGAGGCACTAGAGAGAACAGAATGGAGGTGCCTTTAAAAGGTAAACATTGAGCTACCATATGATCCAACAGACCCATTCCTGGAACTATAACCTAAGAAGAAAGAATTGGAAAGACACAGGCAGGCAAATCTGCATTGCATAGTATTACAATAGCCAAGATATGGAAGTCACCAAAAAGTCCACCGACAGATGGGTGGACAAAGAAGAACTGCTACATGTACAGATGGAATATGGGCTGGCGAAAAAATGAAACAATGCCATTTGCAGCACCATAGATGAGTCTAGAAGTAATCACGCAACTTGTAGTAAGTGAGACAGCGAAAGACACATATCCTATCATATCACATACAGGTGTTACCTAAAAATTGAAACAAACGAAGATATTTCCACAGAGAAAGGCAATCACAGATTCAGTACAAAAACTTATGGTTCGCCAAATGGAAAGGTGTGAGGATTGGATACACTACCATATTGAGGTTAACGGAGAGATACAAACACATGTGAAATATATAATCACCAGAGATCTACGGAATACCAAGGGAAGACTACTCAACATTCTGTCATAACCTACATGGGAAAAGGATCTGAAGAAGAATAGATATATGTATATGTGTGAAAGAAGCACATCTTGCACACCTAGAACAAACAAAACATTGTAATCAAGTTTGCTGTGATAAAAAATAAAAATTAAGTTAGAACTATGAACAAGAAGTAATGAGACCTAAACTTAAAGGGCTTTTTCCTGGCACATTCCATTCTAATTTACAACCTAGAACACCCCTTCCAGTAAGGCTCTGTTGCCCTAGTAACCAGATTTGGTAAAGGAGAAATGCTGCCGCCTTGTGGCCCATTCCCGCAAGAGCAGCTTTTAACCCACAGCTAATGCTCACTTAACATTCACAAGGACTCAGGGCTGTAAAGGACACCTGCCCTCAAAATTGTGCTGAGGTAGGGAATGGATAAAACAATGCAAAACAGGCAACATTTTCAAGAAGATAGTATGAAGAGGTAAGTTTTACTCACTCTCTTTTTAAAAAAAGGAAAATGGATAAAAGCTCAACCTCAGGAAGTATTAGACTCATGTAATCTAATCTACAAAAAGTTTTCAACTCACACCAGTCGACTGACCATCAGCAAAAAGCCTATAAACAATCAATGCTGAAGAGGTTTTAGAGAACTGTGTACCCTCTAGCTGCTGGTGAGATGTAAAGTGGTTAACAGCCAATAATGAGAACAGAAGGGAGCTGCGTTTAAAAGGAAAAACTGAGGTACCATTCAATCCAGCAGGCGCACCAATGGGTCTCTCACCTGAGAAGACCAGAATCAAGAAGACCCGGGCTGCAAAAGCTGCACTGCAGCCTTATTCAAAATAGACAAGACAGTGAAGCAACCAAAATGTCCATCAACAGATGAAGGGATAAAGAAGAAGGGGTCCATGTACACAATGAATACTAGCCATGGAAAACAATAAAACACTGCTCTTTGAGGCACCATAGATGATCTTGGAGATAATCACAGAACATGAGGTAAGTCGGAAAGCAAAAGTCCTATATCCTATGAAATCACTTATAGGCGTTATCTAATAACTGACACAAATGAACATATTTCCACAGGGAAAGGCAATCACAGACTTATAAAAAAAAAAAAACTATGCTTACCTAAAAGGAAAGGTGGGGGAATGGATAAATGAAGATTAGCATTACCATATGTATACAAATTCATATTATATACATATATCAAAAAGACCGACCATATAGCAAGGGAGGTTGATGGAACACTCTGTAATAATTTACATGGGAAGAGGATCTCTACATAAATAGATATATATAATGTGTAAATGAACCAGAGTGTGTACACCTTGGACAAACAACATTCGAACCATTACCCCAATGTAAAAAATTAAAACAACGAACTAGAAGTAATGAGACATAAACTTATGGGTGGTTTTCCTGGCACATTCCATTCAAATTTACAACCTAGGTAAACAACTTCCAGAACGGCTCTGCTGCCCTAGTACCCAGATTTGGGAATGGAGAAATGCTGCCTCCTTGTGGCCGTTTCCCACAACAGCAGCTTTCAACCCACTGCAAAAGGTCACTAAATATTCACCAATTCAGTTCTGTAAATGACACCTGCCCTCCAAAAAATACTGAGCTCGAAAATCGACCAAAACATTCAAGAGTGCAACCTTCCAGAAAGACAATTTGAAGAGGTAGATTGTACTCACACTTTTTTTTTTCTTTTTTCTTTCAACACAAAAGAAAAAGGCGTGGAAAAATGATGAATTTTAGGAATTTTTAAAGACATGTAAACCCAAATTACAAAAACCTATCAGCTCACACCAGTCAGAATGGCCCTCGACAAAAATGCTGCAAACAATAAATGCTGACGTGATTGTGGAGAAATGAGTACCCTCGATTCTAAGGGGGACGTGGTAAGAGCCACTAATGAAAGCACAATTGAGGTGCCTTGAAAAGGTAACATTGAGCTACCATACCAGTCAATCAATCATACCCACTGCTGGGTGTATCACCTGAGAAAATGAAAATCCAAAAGTCACAGGCTGGCAATCCTGCACTCCAGCAATAGTTACCATAGGCAACACTTGGAAGCAACGAAAACGTCCATCAACAGAGGAATGCACCAAGAAGAAGGGGTCCATGTACACAATGGAATATTAGCCATGGAAAACATTGAAGCACTGCTCTTTGAGGCACCATACATGAGCCTGGAGATAATCACAAAACATGAAGTAGGATGGAGAGCAAAAGACCTATATCCTATAATATCACTTATGGCATTATCTAATAACTGACACAAATGAACATATTTCCAAAGAGAAAGACACTCACGGGCTTAGAAAACAAACTATGCTCATCTGAAAGGAAAGGAGGGGGGAATTGATAAAAGAAGAATAGTGTTACTATACGTATACAAATACATATTATATACACGTATCAAAAAGACCGAACATATAGCAAGGGAGGTCTATGGAACACTGTAATATGTTACATGGGAAGAGGATCTGTACATTAATAGACATACATAATGTACAAATGAACCAGATTGTGTACACCTAGGACAAACAATATTCTACTCTTTACTCTGATTAAAAAAATTTAAAAACCCAAGAAGAAGTAATGAGACATAAACTTATGGGGATTTCTCCTGGCAAATTCCATTCTCATTTACAACCTAGGACAACGACTTCCAGAAAGGCTCTGCTGCCCTAGTACCCAGATTGGGGAATGGAGAAATGCTGCCTCCTTGTGGCCGTTTCCCACAACAGCAGCTTTAAACCCACTGCGAAAGGTCACTAAATATTCACCAACTTGCAGTTCTGTAAATGACACCTGCCCTCCAAAAAATTCCTGGGGTCAAAAATCGACCAAAAAATTCAAAAGAGGGCAACCTTCGAAGAAGACAATTTCAAGAGGTATATTGTACACACGGTTTTTTTCCTTTAAGTGAAAAGAAAAAGGCGTGGGAAAATGATAAAGTGTAGGAATTTTTAAAGATATGCAAACCGAAATTACAAATACCTATCATCTCACAGCAGTCAGAATGGCCATCAGCAAAAATGCTGCAAACAATACATGCTGAAGGGATTGTGGAGAAATGTGTACCCTGAGCTCTAAGGGGGACGTGGTAAGAACCATTACTGTAAACACAATGGAGGTGCTTTGAAAAGGTAAACATTGAGCTACCAGTGAATCAAGCATACCATCTGCTGAGCCTATCACCTGAGAAAATGAGAATCAAAAAGTCACAGGCTGGCAAACCTGTACGCCAGCAATACTTACCATAGTCAACACATGGAAGCAACAAAAATGTCCATCAACAGAGGAATGCACCAAGAAGAAGTGGTCCATGTATACAACGGAATAGTACTCCAGTAAAAAATATAAATTAAATTTAAAAAACAAACAAATGTAAGGAGACATCAGCATCTGTGGGTTTCTCCGGGCACATTCCACTCTAATTTATAACCGAAGAGCACCACTGGCCGGTAGGTCTGTTTCCCTAGTACCAGCGTGGGGAACGTAGAAAGGCTGCCGCCCTCTGGCCGTTACCTGCAAAAGCAGGTTTAAAGCTTGAGCTAACGGTCACTTCATATGAACTAGTACTGCAGGGCTGTAAATGAAACCTGCCCTCAAAATGTCTTGAGGGAGGTAATGGACAAAATATTTCAAAAGGTGACACATACTTCAAGTAAACACTTTGAAGAACTAAGCTCTAATCACAGCTGGAAAAATAAAAAGCACATGTCTTAAAGCTCAATTTCAACGCATTATGAGACACATGCAAATTCAACCACAAAGAGGTATCAGCTCACACCAGTCAGAATAACCATCAGCAAAAAACTACAAAGAATAAATGCTGAAGGTGCTGTGGAGAAGTGCATACCCTCAACTTTACGTGGGACGTAACCTGCAAAGAGCCACTAAAGAGAACAGAATGGAGGGGCCTTTAAAAGGTAAACATTGAGCTACCATATGATCCAACAGACCCATTCCTGGAACTATAACCTAAGAAGACAGAATTGGAAAGACACAGGCAGGCAAATCTGCATTGCATAGTATTACAATAGCCAAGATATGGAAGTCACCAAAAAGTCCACCGACAGATGGGTGGACAAAGAAGAACTGCTACATATACAGATGGAATATGGGCTGGCGAAAAAATGAAACAACGCCATTTGCAGCACCATAGATGAGTCTAGAAGTAATCACGCAACTTGTAGTAAGTGAGACAGCGAAAGACACATATCCTATCATATCACATACAGGTGTTACCTAAAAATTGAAACAAACGAAGATATTTCCACAGAGAAAGGCAATCACAGATTCAGTACAAAAACTTATGGTTCGCCAAATGGAAAGGTGTGAGGATTGGATACACTACCATATTGAGGTTAACGGAGAGATACAAACACATGTGAAATATATAATCACCAAAGACCTACGGAATACCAAGGGAAGACTACTCAACATTGTGTCATAACCTACATGGGAAAAGGATCTGAAGAAGAATAGATATATGTACATGTGTGAAAGAAGCACATCTTGCACACCTAGAACAAACAAAACATTGTAATCAAGTTTGCTGTGATAAAAAATAAAAATTAAGTTAAAACTACGAACAAGAAGTAATGAGACCTAAACTTAAAGGGCTTTTTCCTGACACATTCCATTCTAATTTACAACCTAGAACACCACTTCCAGTAAGGCTCTGTTGCCCTAGTAACCAGATTTGGTAAAGGAGAAATGCTGCCGCCTTGTGGCCCATGCCCGCAAGAGCAGCTTTTAACCCACAGCTAATGCTCACTTAACATTCACAAGGACTCAGGGCTGTAAAGGACACCTGCCCTCAAAATTGTGCTGAGGTAGGGAATGGATAAAACAATGCAAAACTGGCAACATTTTCAAGAAGATAGTATGAAGAGGTAAGTTTTACTCACTCTCTTTTTAAAAAAAGGAAAATGGATAAAAGCTCAACCTCAGGAAGTATTAGACTCATGCAATCTAATCTACAAAAAGTTTTCAACTCACAGCAGTCGACTGACCATCAGCAAAAAGCCTACAAACAATCAGTGCTGAAGAGGTTTTAGAGAACTGTGTACCCTCTAGCTGCTGGTGAGATGTAAAGTGATTAACAGCCAATAATGAGAACAGAAGGGAGCTGCGTTTAAAAGGAAAAACTGAGGTACCATTCAATTCCGGAAGGCGCACCAATGGGCCTCTCACCTGAGAAGACCAGAATCAAGAAGACCCGGGCTGCAAAAGCTGCACTGCAGCCTTATTCACAATAGACAAGACAGTGAAGCAACCAAAATGTCCATCAACAGATGAAGGGATAAAGAAGAAGGGGTCCATGTACACAATGAATACTAGCCATGGAAAACAATGAAACACTGCTCTTTGAGGCACCATAGATGATCTTGGAGATAATCACAGAACATGAGGTAAGTCGGAAAGCAAAAGTCCTATATCCTATGAAATCACTTATAGGCGTTATCTAATAACTGACACAAATGAACATATTTCCACAGGGAAAGGCAATCACAGACTTATAAAAAAAAAACTATGCTTACCTAAAAGGAAAGGTGGGGGGAATGGATAAATGAAGATTAGCGTTACCATATGTATACAAATTCATATTATATACATATATTAAAAAGACCGACCATATAGCAAGGGAGGTTGACGGAACACTCTGTAATAATTTACATGGGAAGAGGATCTCTACATAAATAGATATATATAATGTGTAAATGAACCAGAGTGTGTACACCTTGGACAAACAACATTCGAACCATTACCCCAATGTAAAAAATTAAAACAACGAACTAGAAGTAATGAGACATAAACTTATGGGTGGTTTTCCTGGCACATTCCATTCAAATTTACAACCTAGGTAAACGACTTCCAGAACGGCTCTGCTGCCCTAGTACCCAGATTTGGGAATGGAGAAATGCTGCCTCCTTGTGGCCGTTTCCCACAACAGCAGCTTTCAACCCACTGCAAAAGGTCACTAAATATTCACCAATTCAGTTCTGTAAATGACACCTGCCCTCCAAAAAATACTGAGCTCGAAAATCGACCAAAACATTCAAGAGTGCAACCTTCCAGAAAGATAATTTGAAGAGGTAGATTGTACTCACACTTTTTTTTTCTTTTTTCTTTCAACACAAAAGAAAAAGGCGTGGAAAAATGATGAATTTTAGGAATTTTTAAAGACATGTAAACCCAAATTACAAAAACCTATCAGCTCACACCAGTCAGACTGGCCCTCGACAAAAATGCTGCAAACAATAAATGCTGACGTTATTGTGGAGAAATGAGTACCCTCGATTCTAAGGGGGACGTGGTAAGAGCCACTAATGAAAGCACAATTGAGGTGCCTTGAAAAGGTAACATTGAGCTACCATACCAGTCAATCAATCATACCCACTGCTGGGTGTATCACCTGAGAAAATGAAAATCCAAAAGTCACAGGCTGGCAATCCTGCACTCCAGCAATAGTTACCATAGGCAACACTTGGAAGCAACGAAAACGTCCATCAACAGAGGAATGCACCAAGAAGAAGGGGTCCATGTACACAATGGAATATTAGCCATGGAAAACATTGAAGCACTGCTCTTTGAGGCACCATACATGAGCCTGGAGATAATCACAAAACATGAAGTAGGACGGAGAGCAAAAGACCTATATCCTATAATATCACTTATGGCATTATCTAATAACTGACACAAATGAACATATTTCCAAAGAGAAAGACACTCACGGGCTTAGAAAACAAACTATGCTCATCTGAAAGGAAAGGAGGGGGGAATTGATAAATGAAGAATAGTGTTACTATACGTATACAAATACATATTATATACACGTATCAAAAAGACCGAACATATAGCAAGGGAGGTCTATGGAACACTGTAATATGTTACATGGGAAGAGGATCTGTACATTAATAGACATACATAATGTACAAATGAACCAGATTGTGTACACCTAGGACAAACAATATTCTACTCTTTACTCTGATTAAAAAAATTTAAAAACCCAAGAAGAAGTAATGAGACATAAACTTATGGGGATTTCTCCTGGCAAATTCCACTCTCATTTACAACCTAGGACAACGACTTCCAGAACGGCTCTGCTGCCCTAGTACCCAGATTGGGGAATGGAGAAATGCTGCCTCCTTGTGGCCGTTTCCCACAACAGCAACTTTCAACCCACTGCAAAAGGTCACTAAATATTCACCAACTTGCAGTTCTGTAAATGACACCTGCCCTCCAAAAAATTCCTGGGGTCAAAAATCGACCAAAAAATTCAAAAGAGGGCAACCTTCGAAGAAGACAATTTCAAGAGGTATATTGTACACACGGTTTTTTTCCTTTAAGTGAAAAGAAAAAGGCGTGGGAAAATGATAAAGTGTAGGAATTTTTAAAGATATGCAAACCGAAATTACAAATACCTATCAGCTCACAGCAGTCAGAATGGCCATCAGCAAAAATGCTGCAAACAATACATGCTGAAGGGATTGTGGAGAAATGTGTACCCTGAGCTCTAAGGGGGACGTGGTAAGAACCATTACTGTAAACACAATGGAGGTGCTTTGAAAAGGTAAACATTGAGCTACCAGTGAATCAAGCATACCATCTGCTGAGCCTATCACCTGAGAAAATGAGAATCAAAAAGTCACAGGCTGGCAAACCTGTACGCCAGCAATACTTACCATAGTCAACACATGGAAGCAACAAAAATGTCCATCAACAGAGGAATGCACCAAGAAGAAGTGGTCCATGTATACAACGGAATAGTACTCCAGTAAAAAATATAAATTAAATTTAAAAAACAAACAAATGTAAGGAGACATCAGCATCTGTGGGTTTCTCCGGGCACATTCCACTCTAATTTATAACCGAAGAGCACCACTGGCCGGTAGGTCTGTTTCCCTAGTACCAGCGTGGGGAACGTAGAAAGGCTGCCGCCCTCTGGCCGTTACCTGCAAAAGCAGGTTTAAAGCTTGAGCTAACGGTCACTTCATATGAACTAGTACTGCAGGGCTGTAAATGAAACCTGCCCTCAAAATGTCTTGAGGGAGGTAATGGCCAAAATATTTCAAAAGGTGACACATACTTCAAGTAAACACTTTGAAGAACTAAGCTCTAATCACAGCTGGAAAAATAAAAAGCACATGTCTTAAAGCTCAATTTCAACGCATTATGAGACACATGCAAATTCAACCACAAAGAGGTATCAGCTCACACCAGTCAGAATAACCATCAGCAAAAAAGTACAAAGAATAAATGCTGAAGGTGCTGTGGAGAAGTGCATACCCTCAACTTTACGTGGGACGTAACCTGGAAAGAGCCACTAGAGAGAACAGAATGGAGGTGCCTTTAAAAGGTAAACATTGAGCTACCATATGATCCAACAGACCCATTCCTGGAACTATAACCTAAGAAGACAGAATTGGAAAGACACAGGCAGGCAAATCTGCATTGCATAGTATTACAATAGCCAAGATATGGAAGTCACCAAAAAGTCCACCGACAGATGGGTGGACAAAGAAGAACTGCTACATGTACAGATGGAATATGGGCTGGCGAAAAAATGAAACAATGCCATTTGCAGCACCATAGATGAGTCTAGAAGTAATCACACAACTTGTAGTAAGTGAGACAGCGAAAGACACATATCCTATCATATCACATACAGGTGTTACCTAAAAATTGAAACAAACGAAGATATTTCCACAGAGAAAGGCAATCACAGATTCAGTACAAAAACTTATGGTTCGCCAAATGGAAAGGTGTGAGGATTGGATACACTACCATATTGAGGTTAACGGAGAGATACAAACACATGTGAAATATATAATCACCAGAGATCTACGGAATACCAAGGGAAGACTACTCAACATTGTGTCATAACCTACATGGGAAAAGGATCTGAAGAAGAATAGATATATGTATATGTGTGAAAGAAGCACATCTTGCACACCTAGAACAAACAAAACATTGTAATCAAGTTTGCTGTGATAAAAAATAAAAATTAAGTTAGAACTATGAACAAGAAGTAATGAGACATAAACTTAAAGGGCTTTTTCCTGGCACATTCCATTCTAATTTACAACCTAGAACACCCCTTCCAGTAAGGCTCTGTTGCCCTAGTAACCAGATTTGGTAAAGGAGAAATGCTGCCGCCTTGTGGCCCATTCCCGCAAGAGCAGCTTTTAACCCACAGCTAATGCTCACTTAACATTCACAAGGACTCAGGGCTGTAAAGGACACCTGCCCTCAAAATTGTGCTGAGGTAGGGAATGGATAAAACAATGCAAAACAGGCAACATTTTCAAGAAGATAGTATGAAGAGGTAAGTTTTACTCACTCTCTTTTTAAAAAAAGGAAAATGGATAAAAGCTCAACCTCAGGAAGTATTAGACTCATGCAATCTAATCTACAAAAAGTTTTCAACTCACACCAGTCGACTGACCATCAGCAAAAAGCCTATAAACAATCAATGCTGAAGAGGTTTTAGAGAACTGTGTACCCTCTAGCTGCTGGTGAGATGTAAAGTGGTTAACAGCCAATAATGAGAACAGAAGGGAGCTGCGTTTAAAAGGAAAAACTGAGGTACCATTCAATCCAGCAGGCGCACCAATGGGCCTCTCACCTGAGAAGACCAGAATCAAGAAGACCCGGGCTGCAAAAGCTGCACTGCAGCCTTATTCACAATAGACAAGACAGTGAAGCAACCAAAATGTCCATCAACAGATGAAGGGATAAAGAAGAAGGGGTCCATGTACACAATGAATACTAGCCATGGAAAACAATAAAACACTGCTCTTTGAGGCACCATAGATGATCTTGGAGATAATCACAGAACATGAGGTAAGTCGGAAAGCAAAAGTCCTATATCCTATGAAATCACTTATAGGCGTTATCTAATAACTGACACAAATGAACATATTTCCACAGGGAAAGGCAATCACAGACTTATAAAAAAAAAAAACTATGCTTACCTAAAAGGAAAGGTGGGGGGAATGGATAAATGAAGATTAGCATTACCATATGTATACAAATTCATATTATATACATATATCAAAAAGACCGACCATATAGCAAGGGAGGTTGATGGAACACTCTGTAATAATTTACATGGGAAGAGGATCTCTACATAAATAGATATATATAATGTGTAAATGAACCAGAGTGTGTACACCTTGGACAAACAACATTCGAACCATTACCCCAATGTAAAAAATTAAAACAACGAACTAGAAGTAATGAGACATAAACTTATGGGTGGTTTTCCTGGCACATTCCATTCAAATTTACAACCTAGGTAAACGACTTCCAGAACGGCTCTGCTGCCCTAGTACCCAGATTTGGGAATGGAGAAATGCTGCCTCCTTGTGGCCGTTTCCCACAACAGCAGCTTTCAACCCACTGCAAAAGGTCACTAAATATTCACCAATTCAGTTCTGTAAATGACACCTGCCCTCCAAAAAATACTGAGCTCGAAAATCGACCAAAACATTCAAGAGTGCAACCTTCCAAAAAGACAATTTGAAGAGGTAGATTGTACTCACACTTTTTTTTTTCTTTTTTCTTTCAACACAAAAGAAAAAGGTGTGGAAAAATGATGAATTTTAGGAATTTTTAAAGACATGTAAACCCAAATTACAAAAACCTATCAGCTCACACCAGTCAGACTGGCCCTCGACAAAAATGCTGCAAACAATAAATGCTGACGTGATTGTGGAGAAATGAGTACCCTCGATTCTAAGGGGGACGTGGTAAGAGCCACTAATGAAAGCACAATTGAGGTGCCTTGAAAAGGTAACATTGAGCTACCATACCAGTCAATCAATCATACCCACTGCTGGGTGTATCACCTGAGAAAATGAAAATCCAAAAGTCACAGGCTGGCAATCCTGCACTCCAGCAATAGTTACCATAGGCAACACTTGGAAGCAACGAAAACGTCCATCAACAGAGGAATGCACCAAGAAGAAGGGGTCCATGTACACAATGGAATATTAGCCATGGAAAACATTGAAGCACTGCTCTTTGAGGCACCATACATGAGCCTGGAGATAATCACAAAACATGAAGTAGGACGGAGAGCAAAAGACCTATATCCTATAATATCACTTATGGCATTATCTAATAACTGACACAAATGAACATATTTCCAAAGAGAAAGACACTCACGGGCTTAGAAAACAAACTATGCTCATCTGAAAGGAAAGGAGGGGGGAATTGATAAATGAAGAATAGTGTTACTATACGTATACAAATACATATTATATACACGTATCAAAAAGACCGAACATATAGCAAGGGAGGTCTATGGAACACTGTAATATGTTACATGGGAAGAGGATCTGTACATTAATAGACATACATAATGTACAAATGAACCAGATTGTGTACACCTAGGACAAACAATATTCTACTCTTTACTCTGATTAAAAAAATTTAAAATCCCAAGAAGAAGTAATGAGACATAAACTTATGGGGATTTCTCCTGGCAAATTCCATTCTCATTTACAACCTAGGACAACGACTTCCAGAAAGGCTCTGCTGCCCTAGTACCCAGATTGGGGAATGGAGAAATGCTGCCTCCTTGTGGCCGTTTCCCACAACAGCAGCTTTAAACCCACTGCGAAAGGTCACTAAATATTCACCAACTTGCAGTTCTGTAAATGACACCTGCCCTCCAAAAAATTCCTGGGGTCAAAAATCGACCAAAAAATTCAAAAGAGGGCAACCTTCGAAGAAGACAATTTCAAGAGGTATATTGTACACACGGTTTTTTCCTTTACGTGAAAAGAAAAAGGCGTGGGAAAATGATAAAGTTTAGGAATTTTTAAAGATATGCAAACCGAAATTACAAATACCTATCAGCTCACAGCAGTCAGAATGGCCATCAGCAAAAATGCTGCAAACAATACATGCTGAAGGGATTGTGGAGAAATGTGTACCCTGAGCTCTAAGGGGGACGTGGTAAGAACCATTACTGTAAACACAATGGAGGTGCTTTGAAAAGGTAAACATTGAGCTACCAGTGAATCAAGCATACCATCTGCTGAGCCTATCACCTGAGAAAATGAGAATCAAAAAGTCACAGGCTGGCAAACCTGTACGCCAGCAATACTTACCATAGTCAACACATGGAAGCAACAAAAATGTCCATCAACAGAGGAATGCACCAAGAAGAAGTGGTCCATGTATACAACGGAATAGTACTCCAGTAAAAAATATAAATTAAATTTAAAAAACAAACAAATGTAAGGAGACATCAGCATCTGTGGGTTTCTCCGGGCACATTCCACTCTAATTTATAACCGAAGAGCACCACTGGCCGGTAGGTCTGTTTCCCTAGTACCAGCGTGGGGAACGTAGAAAGGCTGCCACCCTCTGGCCGTTACCTGCAAAAGCAGGTTTAAAGCTTGAGCTAACGGTCACTTCATATGAACTAGTACTGCAGGGCTGTAAATGAAACCTGCCCTCAAAATGTCTTGAGGGAGGTAATGGCCAAAATATTTCAAAAGGTGACACATACTTCAAGTAAACACTTTGAAGAACTAAGCTCTAATCACAGCTGGAAAAATAAAAAGCACATGTCTTAAAGCTCAATTTCAACGCATTATGAGACACATGCAAATTCAACCACAAAGAGGTATCAGCTCACACCAGTCAGAATAACCATCAGCAAAAAAGTACAAAGAATAAATGCTGAAGGTGCTGTGGAGAAGTGCATACCCTCAACTTTACGTGGGACGTAACCTGGAAAGAGCCACTAGAGAGAACAGAATGGAGGTGCCTTTAAAAGGTAAACATTGAGCTACCATATGATCCAACAGACCCATTCCTGGAACTATAACCTAAGAAGACAGAATTGGAAAGACACAGGCAGGCAAATCTGCATTGCATAGTATTACAATAGCCAAGATATGGAAGTCACCAAAAAGTCCACCGACAGATGGGTGGACAAAGAAGAACTGCTACATGTACAGATGGAATATGGGCTGGCGAAAAAATGAAACAATGCCATTTGCAGCACCATAGATGAGTCTAGAAGTAATCACACAACTTGTAGTAAGTGAGACAGCGAAAGACACATATCCTATCATATCACATACAGGTGTTACCTAAAAATTGAAACAAACGAAGATATTTCCACAGAGAAAGGCAATCACAGATTCAGTACAAAAACTTATGGTTCGCCAAATGGAAAGGTGTGAGGATTGGATACACTACCATATTGAGGTTAACGGAGAGATACAAACACATGTGAAATATATAATCACCAGAGATCTACGGAATACCAAGGGAAGACTACTCAACATTGTGTCATAACCTACATGGGAAAAGGATCTGAAGAAGAATAGATATATGTATATGTGTGAAAGAAGCACATCTTGCACACCTAGAACAAACAAAACATTGTAATCAAGTTTGCTGTGATAAAAAATAAAAATTAAGTTAGAGCTATGAACAAGAAGTAATGAGACATAAACTTAAAGGGCTTTTTCCTGGCACATTCCATTCTAATTTACAACCTAGAACACCCCTTCCAGTAAGGCTCTGTTGCCCTAGTAACCAGATTTGGTAAAGGAGAAATGCTGCCGCCTTGTGGCCCATTCCCGCAAGAGCAGCTTTTAACCCACAGCTAATGCTCACTTAACATTCACAAGGACTCAGGGCTGTAAAGGACACCTGCCCTCAAAATTGTGCTGAGGTAGGGAATGGATAAAACAATGCAAAACAGGCAACATTTTCAAGAAGATAGTATGAAGAGGTAAGTTTTACTCACTCTCTTTTTAAAAAAAGGAAAATGGATAAAAGCTCAACCTCAGGAAGTATTAGACTCATGCAATCTAATCTACAAAAAGTTTTCAACTCACACCAGTCGACTGACCATCAGCAAAAAGCCTATAAACAATCAATGCTGAAGAGGTTTTAGAGAACTGTGTACCCTCTAGCTGCTGGTGAGATGTAAAGTGGTTAACAGCCAATAATGAGAACAGAAGGGAGCTGCGTTTAAAAGGAAAAACTGAGGTACCATTCAATCCAGCAGGCGCACCAATGGGCCTCTCACCTGAGAAGACCAGAATCAAGAAGACCCGGGCTGCAAAAGCTGGACTGCAGCCTTATTCACAATAGACAAGACAGTGAAGCAACCAAAATGTCCATCAACAGATGAAGGGATAAAGAAGAAGGGGTCTATGTACACAATGAATACTAGCCATGGAAAACAATAAAACACTGCTCTTTGAGGCACCATAGATGATCTTGGAGATAATCACAGAACATGAGGTAAGTCGGAAAGCAAAAGTCCTATATCCTATGAAATCACTTATAGGCGTTATCTAATAACTGACACAAATGAACATATTTCCACAGGGAAAGGCAATCACAGACTTATAAAAAAAAAAAAACTATGCTTACCTAAAAGGAAAGGTGGGGGGAATGGATAAATGAAGATTAGCATTACCATATGTATACAAATTCATATTATATACATATATCAAAAAGACCGACCATATAACAAGGGAGGTTGATGGAACACTCTGTAATAATTTACATGGGAAGAGGATCTCTACATAAATAGATATATATAATGTGTAAATGAACCAGAGTGTGTACACCTTGGACAAACAACATTCGAACCATTACCCCAATGTAAAAAATTAAAACAACGAACTAGAAGTAATGAGACATAAACTTATGGGTGGTTTTCCTGGCACATTCCATTCAAATTTACAACCTAGGTAAACAACTTCCAGAACGGCTCTGCTGCCCTAGTACCCAGATTTGGGAATGGAGAAATGCTGCCTCCTTGTGGCCGTTTCCCACAACAGCAGCTTTCAACCCACTGCAAAAGGTCACTAAATATTCACCAATTCAGTTCTGTAAATGACACCTGCCCTCCAAAAAATACTGAGCTCGAAAATCGACCAAAACATTCAAGAGTGCAACCTTCCAGAAAGACAATTTGAAGAGGTAGATTGTACTCACACTTTTTTTTTTCTTTTTTCTTTCAATACAAAAGAAAAAGGCGTGGAAAAATGATGAATTTTAGGAATTTTTAAAGACATGTAAACCCAAATTACAAAAACCTATCAGCTCACACCAGTCAGAATGGCCCTCGACAAAAATGCTGCAAACAATAAATGCTGACGTGATTGTGGAGAAATGAGTACCCTCGATTCTAAGGGGGACGTGGTAAGAGCCACTAATGAAAGCACAATTGAGGTGCCTTGAAAAGGTAACATTGAGCTACCATACCAGTCAATCAATCATACCCACTGCTGGGTGTATCACCTGAGAAAATGAAAATCCAAAAGTCACAGGCTGGCAATCCTGCACTCCAGCAATAGTTACCATAGGCAACACTTGGAAGCAACGAAAACGTCCATCAACAGAGGAATGCACCAAGAAGAAGGGGTCCATGTACACAATGGAATATTAGCCATGGAAAACATTGAAGCACTGCTCTTTGAGGCACCATACATGAGCCTGGAGATAATCACAAAACATGAAGTAGGACGGAGAGCAAAAGACCTATATCCTATAATATCACTTACGGCATTATCTAATAACTGACACAAATGAACATATTTCCAAAGAGAAAGACACTCACGGGCTTAGAAAACAAACTATGCTCATCTGAAAGGAAAGGAGGGGGGAATTGATAAATGAAGAATAGTGTTACTATACGTATACAAATACATATTATATACACGTATCAAAAAGACCGAACGTATAGCAAGGGAGGTCTATGGAACACTGTAATATGTTACATGGGAAGAGGATCTGTACATTAATAGACATACATAATGTACAAATGAACCAGATTGTGTACACCTAGGACAAACAATATTCTACTCTTTACTCTGATTAAAAAAATTTAAAAACCCAAGAAGAAGTAATGAGACATAAACTTATGGGGATTTCTCCTGGCAAATTCCATTCTCATTTACAACCTAGGACAACGACTTCCAGAAAGGCTCTGCTGCCCTAGTACCCAGATTGGGGAATGGAGAAATGCTGCCTCCTTGTGGCCGTTTCCCACAACAGCAGCTTTAAACCCACTGCGAAAGGTCACTAAATATTCACCAACTTGCAGTTCTGTAAATGACACCTGCCCTCCAAAAAATTCCTGGGGTCAAAAATCGACCAAAAAATTCAAAAGAGGGCAACCTTCGAAGAAGACAATTTCAAGAGGTATATTGTACACACGGTTTTTTCCTTTACGTGAAAAGAAAAAGGCGTGGGAAAATGATAAAGTTTAGGAATTTTTAAAGATATGCAAACCGAAATTACAAATACCTATCAGCTCACAGCAGTCAGAATGGCCATCAGCAAAAATGCTGCAAACAATACATGCTGAAGGGATTGTGGAGAAATGTGTACCCTGAGCTCTAAGGGGGACGTGGTAAGAACCATTACTGTAAACACAATGGAGGTGCTTTGAAAAGGTAAACATTGAGCTACCAGTGAATCAAGCATACCATCTGCTGAGCCTATCACCTGAGAAAATGAGAATCAAAAAGTCACAGGCTGGCAAACCTGTACGCCAGCAATACTTACCATAGTCAACACATGGAAGCAACAAAAATGTCCATCAACAGAGGAATGCACCAAGAAGAAGTGGTCCATGTATACAACGGAATAGTACTCCAGTAAAAAATATAAATTAAATTTAAAAAACAAACAAATGTAAGGAGACATCAGCATCTGTGGGTTTCTCCGGGCACATTCCACTCTAATTTATAACCAAAGAGCACCACTGGCCGGTAGGTCTGTTTCCCTAGTACCAGCGTGGGGAACGTAGAAAGGCTGCCGCCCTCTGGCCGTTACCTGCAAAAGCAGGTTTAAAGCTTGAGCTAACGGTCACTTCATATGAACTAGTACTGCAGGGCTGTAAATGAAACCTGCCCTCAAAATGTCTTGAGGGAGGTAATGGCCAAAATATTTCAAAAGGTGACACATACTTCAAGTAAACACTTTGAAGAACTAAGCTCTAATCACAGCTGGAAAAATAAAAAGCACATGTCTTAAAGCTCAATTTCAACGCATTATGAGACACATGCAAATTCAACCACAAAGAGGTATCAGCTCACACCAGTCAGAATAACCATCAGCAAAAAACTACAAAGAATAAATGCTGAAGGTGCTGTGGAGAAGTGCATACCCTCAACTTTACGTGGGACTTAACCTGCAAAGAGCCACTAAAGAGAACAGAATGGAGGTGCCTTTAAAAGGTAAACATTGAGCTACCATATGATCCAACAGACCCATTCCTGGAACTATAACCTAAGAAGACAGAATTGGAAAGACACAGGCAGGCAAATCTGCATTGCATAGTATTACAATAGCCAAGATATGGAAGTCACCAAAAAGTCCACCGACAGATGGGTGGACAAAGAAGAACTGCTACATGTACAGATGGAATATGGGCTGGCGAAAAAATGAAACAATGCCATTTGCAGCACCATAGATGAGTCTAGAAGTAATCACGCAACTTGTAGTAAGTGAGACAGCGAAAGACACATATCCTATCATATCACATACAGGTGTTACCTAAAAATTGAAACAAACGAAGATATTTCCACAGAGAACGGCAATCACAGATTCAGTACAAAAACTTATGGTTCGCCAAATGGAAAGGTGTGAGGATTGGATACACTACCATATTGAGGTTAACGGAGAGATACAAACACATGTGAAATATATAATCACCAAAGACCTACGGAATACCAAGGGAAGACTACTCAACATTGTGTCATAACCTACATGGGAAAAGGATCTGAAGAAGAATAGATATATGTACATGTGTGAAAGAAGCACATCTTGCACACCTAGAACAAACAAAACATTGTAATCAAGTTTGCTGTGATAAAAAATAAAAATTAAGTTAAAACTACGAACAAGAAGTAATGAGACCTAAACTTAAAGGGCTTTTTCCTGACACATTCCATTCTAATTTACAACCTAGAACACCACTTCCAGTAAGGCTCTGTTGCCCTAGTAACCAGATTTGGTAAAGGAGAAATGCTGCCGCCTTGTGGCCCATTCCCGCAAGAGCAGCTTTTAACCCACAGCTAATGGTCACTTAACATTCACAAGGACTCAGGGCTGTAAAGGACACCTGCCCTCAAAATTGTGCTGAGGTAGGGAATGGATAAAACAATGCAAAACAGGCAACATTTTCAAGAAGATAGTATGAAGAGGTAAGTTTTACTCACTCTCTTTTTAAAAAAAGGAAAATGGATAAAAGCTCAACCTCAGGAAGTATTAGACTCATGCAATCTAATCTACAAAAAGTTTTCAACTCACACCAGTCGACTGACCATCAGCAAAAAGCCTACAAACAATCAATGCTGAAGAGGTTTTAGAGAACTGTGTACCCTCTAGCTGTTGGTGAGATGTAAAGTGGTTAACAGCCAATAATGAGAACAGAAGGGAGCTGCGTTTAAAAGGAAAAACTGAGGTACCATTCAATTCCGGAAGGCGCACCAATGGGCCTCTCACCTGAGAAGACCAGAATCAAGAAGACCCGGGCTGCAAAAGCTGCACTGCAGCCTTATTCACAATAGCCAAGACAGTGAAGCAACCAAAATGTCCATCAACAGATGAAGGGATAAAGAAGAAGGGGTCCATGTACACAATGAATACTAGCCATGGAAAACAATGAAACACTGCTCTTTGAGGCACCATAGATGATCCTGGAGATAATCACAGAACATGAGGTAAGTCGGAAAGCAAAAGTCCTATATCCTATGAAATCACTTATAGGCGTTATCTAATAACTGACACAAATGAACATATTTCCACAGGGAAAGGCAATCACAGACTTATAAAAAAAAAACTATGCTTACCTAAAAGGAAAGGTGGGGGGAATGGATAAATGAAGATTAGCGTTACCATATGTATACAAATTCATATTATATACATATATCAAAAAGACCGACCATATAGCAAGGGAGGTTGATGGAACACTCTGTAATAATTTACATGGGAAGAGGATCTCTACATAAATAGATATATATAATGTGTAAATGAACCAGAGTGTGTACACCTTGGACAAACAACATTCGAACCATTACCCCAATGTAAAAAATTAAAACAACGAACTAGAAGTAATGAGACATAAACTTATGGGGATTTCTCCTGGCAAATTCCATTCTCATTTACAACCTAGGACAACGACTTCCAGAAAGGCTCTGCTGCCCTAGTACCCAGATTGGGGAATGGAGAAATGCTGCCTCCTTGTGGCCGTTTCCCACAACAGCAGCTTTAAACCCACTGCGAAAGGTCACTAAATATTCACCAACTTGCAGTTCTGTAAATGACACCTGCCCTCCAAAACATTCCTGGGGTCAAAAATCGACCAAAAAATTCAAAAGAGGGCAACCTTCGAAGAAGACAATTTCAAGAGGTATATTGTACATACGGTTTTTTTCCTTTAAGTGAAAAGAAAAAGGCGTGGGAAAATGATAAAGTTTAGGAATTTTTAAAGATATGCAAACCGAAATTACAAATACCTATCAGCTCACAGCAGTCAGAATGGCCATCAGCAAAAATGCTGCAAACAATACATGCTGGAGGGATTGTGGAGAAATGTGTACCCTGAGCTCTAAGGGGGACGTGGTAAGAACCATTACTGTAAACACAATGGAGGTGCTTTGAAAAGGTAAACATTGAGCTACCAGTGAATCAAGCATACCATCTGCTGAGCCTATCACCTGAGAAAATGAGAATCAAAAAGTCACAGGCTGGCAAACCTGTACGCCAGCAATACTTACCATAGTCAACACATGGAAGCAACAAAAATGTCCATCAACAGAGGAATGCACCAAGAAGAAGTGGTCCATGTATACAACGGAATAGTACTCCAGTAAAAAATATAAATTAAATTTAAAAAACAAACAAATGTAAGGAGACATCAGCATCTGTGGGTTTCTCCGGGCACATTCCACTCTAATTTATAACCGAAGAGCACCACTGGCCGGTAGGTCTGTTTCCCTAGTACCAGCGTGGGGAACGTAGAAAGGTTGCCGCCCTCTGGCCGTTACCTGCAAAAGCAGGTTTAAAGCTTGAGCTAACGGTCACTTCATATGAACTAGTACTGCAGGGCTGTAAATGAAACCTGCCCTCAAAATGTCTTGAGGGAGGTAATGGCCAAAATATTTCAAGAGGTGACACATACTTCAAGTAAACACTTTGAAGAACTAAGCTCTAATCACAGCTGGAAAAATAAAAAGCACATGTCTTAAAGCTCAATTTCAACGCATTATGAGACACATGCAAATTCAACCACAAAGAGGTATCAGCTCACACCAGTCAGAATAACCATCAGCAAAAAACTACAAAGAATAAATGCTGAAGGTGCTGTGGAGAAGTGCATACCCTCAACTTTACGTGGGACGTAACCTGGAAAGAGCCACTAAAGAGAACAGAATGGAGGTGCCTTTAAAAGGTAAACATTGAGCTACCATATGATCCAACAGACCCATTCCTGGAACTATAACCTAAGAAGACAGAATTGGAAAGACACAGGCAGGCAAATCTGCATTGCATAGTATTACAATAGCCAAGATATGGAAGTCACCAAAAAGTCCACCGACAGATGGGTGGATAAAGAAAAACTGCTACATGTACAGATGGAATATGAGCTGGCGAAAAAATGAAACAATGCCATTTGCAGCACCATAGATGAGTCTAGAAGTAATCACGCAACTTGTAGTAAGTGAGACAGCGAAAGACACATATCCTATCATATCACATACAGGTGTTACCTAAAAATTGAAACAAACGAAGATATTTCCACAGAGAAAGGCAATCACAGATTCAGTACAAAAACTTATGGTTCGCCAAATGGAAAGGTGTGAGGATTGGATACACTACCATATCGAGGTTAACGGAGAGATACAAACACATGTGAAATATATAATCACCAAAGACCTACGGAATACCAAGGGAAGACTACTCAACATTGTGTCATAACCTACATGGGAAAAGGATCTGAAGAAGAATAGATATATGTATATGTGTGAAAGAAGCACATCTTGCACACCTAGAACAAACAAAACATTGTAATCAAGTTTGCTGTGATAAAAAATAAAAATTAAGTTAAAACTACGATCAAGAAGTAATGAGACATAAACTTAAAGGGATTTTTCCTGGCACATTCCATTCTAATTTACAACCTAGAACAACCCTTCCAGTAAGGCTCTGTTGCCCTAGTAACCAGATTTGGTAAAGGAGAAATGCTGCCGCCTTGTGGCCCATTCCCGCAAGAGCAGCTTTTAACCCACAGCTAATGCTCACTTAACATTCACAAGGACTCAGGGCTGTAAAGGACACCTGCCCTCAAAATTGTGCTGAGGTAGGGAATGGATAAAACAATGCAAAACAGGCAACATTTTCAAGAAGATAGTATGAAGAGGTAAGTTTTACTCACTCTCTTTTTAAAAAAAGGAAAATGGATAAAAGCTCAACCTCAGGAAGTATTAGACTCATGCAATCTAATCTACAAAAAGTTTTCAACACACACCAGTCAACTGACCATCAGCAAAAAGCCTACAAACAATCAATGCTGAAGAGGTTTTAGAGAACTGTGTACCCTCTAGCTGCTGGTGAGATGTAAAGTGGTTAACAGCCAATAATGAGAACAGAAGGGAGCTGCGTTTAAAAGGAAAAACTGAGGTACCATTCAATTCCGGAAGGCGCACCAATGGGCCTCTCACCTGAGAAGACCAGAATCAAGAAGACCCGGGCTGCAAAAGCTGCACTGCAGCCTTATTCACAATAGACAAGACAGTGAAGCAACCAAAATGTCCATCAACAGATGAAGGGATAAAGAAGAAGGGGTCCATGTACACAATGAATACTAGCCATGGAAAACAATGAAACACTGCTCTTTGAGGCACCATAGATGATCTTGGAGATAATCACAGAACATGAGGTAAGTCGGAAAGCAAAAGTCCTATATCCTATGAAATCACTTATAGGCGTTATCTAATAACTGACACAAATGAACATATTTCCACAGGGAAAGGCAATCAAAGACTTATAAAAAAAAAACTATGCTTACCTAAAAGGAAAGGTGGGGGGAATGGATAAATGAAGATTAGCGTTACCATATGTATACAAATTCATATTATATACATATATCAAAAAGACCAACCATATAGCAAGGGAGGTTGATGGAACACTCTGTAATAATTTACATGGGAAGAGGATCTCTACATAAATAGATATATATAATGTGTAAATGAACCAGAGTGTGTACACCTTGGACAAACAACATTCGAACCATTACCCCAATGTAAAAAATTAAAACAACGAACTAGAAGTAATGAGACATAAACTTATGGGTGGTTTTCCTGGCACATTCCATTCAAATTTACAACCTAGGTAAACGACTTCCAGAACGGCTCTGCTGCCCTAGTACCCAGATTGGGGAATGGAGAAATGCTGCCTCCTTGTGGCCGTTTCCCACAACAGCAGCTTTAAACCCACTGCGAAAGGTCACTAAATATTCACCAACTTGCAGTTCTGTAAATGACACCTGCCCTCCAAAAAATTCCTGGGGTCAAAAATCGACCAAAAAATTCAAAAGAGGGCAACCTTCGAAGAAGACAATTTCAAGAGGTATATTGTACACACGGTTTTTTCCTTTACGTGAAAAGAAAAAGGCGTGGGAAAATGATAAAGTTTAGGAATTTTTAAAGATATGCAAACCGAAATTACAAATACCTATCAGCTCACAGCAGTCAGAATGGCCATCAGCAAAAATGCTGCAAACAATACATGCTGGAGGGATTGTGGAGAAATGTGTACCCTGAGCTCTAAGGGGGACGTGGTAAGAACCATTACTGTAAACACAATGGAGGTGCTTTGAAAAGGTAAACATTGAGCTACCAGTGAATCAAGCATACCATCTGCTGAGCCTATCACCTGAGAAAATGAGAATCAAAAAGTCACAGGCTGGGAAACCTGTACGCCAGCAATACTTACCATAGTCAACACATGGAAGCAACAAAAATGTCCATCAACAGAGGAATGCACCAAGAAGAAGTGGTCCATGTATACAACGGAATAGTACTCCAGTAAAAAATATAAATTAAATTTAAAAAACAAACAAATGTAAGGAGACATCAGCATCTGTGGGTTTCTCCGGGCACATTCCACTCTAATTTATAACCGAAGAGCACCACTGGCCGGTAGGTCTGTTTCCCTAGTACCAGCGTGGGGAACGTAGAAAGGCTGCCACCCTCTGGCTTTAACCTGCAAAAGCAGGTTTAAAGCTTGAGCTAACGGTCACTTCATATGAACTAGTACTGCAGGTCTGTAAATGAAACCTGCCCTCAAAATGTCTTGAGGGAGGTAATGGCCAAAATATTTCAAAAGGTGACACATACTTCAAGTAAACACTTTGAAGAACTAAGCTCTAATCACAGCTGGAAAAATAAAAAGCACATGTCTTAAAGCTCAATTTCAACGCATTATGAGACACATGCAAATTCAACCACAAAGAGGTATCAGCTCACACCAGTCAGAATAACCATCAGCAAAAAACTACAAAGAATAAATGCTGAAGGTGCTGTGGAGAAGTGCATACCCTCAACTTTACGTGGGACGTAACCTGCAAAGAGCCACTAAAGAGAACAGAATGGAGGTGCCTTTAAAAGGTAAACATTGAGCTACCATATGATCCAACAGACCCATTCCTGGAACTATAACCTAAGAAGACAGAATTGGAAAGACACAGGCAGGCAAATCTGCATTGCATAGTATTACAATAGCCAAGATATGGAAGTCACCAAAAAGTCCACCGACAGATGGGTGGACAAAGAAGAACTGCTACATGTACAGATGGAATATGGGCTGGCGAAAAAATGAAACAATGCCATTTGCAGCACCATAGATGAGTCTAGAAGTAATCACGCAACTTGTAGTAAGTGAGACAGCGAAAGACACATATCCTATCATATCACATACAGGTGTTACCTAAAAATTGAAACAAACGAAGATATTTCCACAGAGAAAGGCAATCACAGATTCAGTACAAAAACTTATGGTTCGCCAAATGGAAAGGTGTGAGGATTGGATACACTACCATATTGAGGTTAACGGAGAGATACAAACACATGTGAAATATATAATCACCAGAGATCTACGGAATACCAAGGGAAGACTACTCAACATTGTGTCATAACCTACATGGGAAAAGGATCTGAAGAAGAATAGATATATGTATATGTGTGAAAGAAGCACATCTTGCACACCTAGAACAAACAAAACATTGTAATCAAGTTTGCTGTGATAAAAAATAAAAATTAAGTTAGAACTATGAACAAGAAGTAATGAGACATAAACTTAAAGGGCTTTTTCCTGGCACATTCCATTCTAATTTACAACCTAGAACACCCCTTCCAGTAAGGCTCTGTTGCCCTAGTAACCAGATTTGGTAAAGGAGAAATGCTGCCGCCTTGTGGCCCATTCCCGCAAGAGCAGCTTTTAACCCACAGCTAATGCTCACTTAACATTCACAAGGACTCAGGGCTGTAAAGGACACCTGCCCTCAAAATTGTGCTGAGGTAGGGAATGGATAAAACAATGCAAAACAGGCAACATTTTCAAGAAGATAGTATGAAGAGGTAAGTTTTACTCACTCTCTTTTTAAAAAAAGGAAAATGGATAAAAGCTCAACCTCAGGAAGTATTAGACTCATGTAATCTAATCTACAAAAAGTTTTCAACTCACACCAGTCGACTGACCATCAGCAAAAAGCCTACAAACAATCAGTGCTGAAGAGGTTTTAGAGAACTGTGTACCCTCTAGCTGCTGGTGAGATGTAAAGTGGTTAACAGCCAATAATGAGAACAGAAGGGAGCTGCGTTTAAAAGGAAAAACTGAGGTACCATTCAATCCAGCAGGCGCACCAATGGGCCTCTCACCTGAGAAGACCAGAATCAAGAAGACCCGGGCTGCAAAAGCTGCACTGCAGCCTTATTCACAATAGACAAGACAGTGAAGCAACCAAAATGTCCATCAACAGATGAAGGGATAAAGAAGAAGGGGTCCATGTACACAATGAATACTAGCCATGGAAAACAATGAAACACTGCTCTTTGAGGCACCATAGATGATCTTGGAGATAATCACAGAACATGAGGTAAGTCGGAAAGCAAAAGTCCTATAATCCTATGAAATCACTTATAGGCGTTATCTAATAACTGACACAAATGAACATATTTCCACAGGGAAAGGCAATCACAGACTTATAAAAAAAAAAACTATGCTTACCTAAAAGGAAAGGTGGGGGGAATGGATAAATGAAGATTAGCGTTACCATATGTATACAAATTCATATTATATACATATATCAAAAAGACCAACCATATAGCAAGGGAGGTTGATGGAACACTCTGTAATAATTTACATGGGAAGAGGATCTCTACATAAATAGATATATATAATGTGTAAATGAACCAGAGTGTGTACACCTTGGACAAACAACATTCGAACCATTACCCCAATGTAAAAAATTAAAACAACGAACTAGAAGTAATGAGACATAAACTTATGGGTGGTTTTCCTGGCACATTCCATTCAAATTTACAACCTAGGTAAACGACTTCCAGAACGGCTCTGCTGCCCTAGTACCCAGATTTGGGAATGGAGAAATGCTGCATCCTTGTGGCCGTTTCCCACAACAGCAGCTTTAAACCCACTGCAAAAGGTCACTAAATATTCACCAATTCAGTTCTGTAAATGACACCTGCCCTCCAAAAAATACTGAGCTCGAAAATCGACCAAAACATTCAAGAGTGCAACCTTCCAAAAAGACAATTTGAAGAGGTAGATTGTACTCACACTTTTTTTTTTCTTTTTTCTTTCAACACAAAAGAAAAAGGCGTGGAAAAATGATGAATTTTAGGAATTTTTAAAGACATGTAAACCCAAATTACAAAAACCTATCAGCTCACACCAGTCAGACTGGCCCTCGACAAAAATGCTGCAAACAATAAATGCTGACGTGATTGTGGAGAAATGAGTACCCTCGATTCTAAGGGGGACGTGGTAAGAGCCACTAATGAAAGCTCAATTGAGGTGCCTTGAAAAGGTAACATTGAGCTACCATACCAGTCAATCAATCATACCCACTACTGGGTGTATCACCTGAGAAAATGAAAATCCAAAAGTCACAGGCTGGCAATCCTGCACTCCAGCAATAGTTACCATAGGCAACACTTGGAAGCAACGAAAACGTCCATCAACAGAGGAATGCACCAAGAAGAAGGGGTCCATGTACACAATGGAATATTAGCCATGGAAAACATTGAAGCACTGCTCTTTGAGGCACCATACATGAGCCTGGAGATAATCACAAAACATGAAGTAGGACGGAGAGCAAAAGACCTATATCCTATAATATCACTTATGGCATTATCTAATAACTGACACAAATGAACATATTTCCAAAGAGAAAGACACTCACGGGCTTAGAAAACAAACTATGCTCATCTGAAAGGAAAGGAGGGGGGAATTGATAAATGAAGAATAGTGTTACTATACGTATACAAATACATATTATATACACGTATCAAAAAGACCGAACATATAGCAAGGGAGGTCTATGGAACACTGTAATATGTTACATGGGAAGAGGATCTGTACATTAATAGACATACATAATGTACAAATGAACCAGATTGTGTACACCTAGGACAAACAATATTCTACTCTTTACTCTGATTAAAAAAATTTAAAAACCCAAGAAGAAGTAATGAGACATAAACTTATGGGGATTTCTCCTGGCAAATTCCATTCTCATTTACAACCTAGGACAACGACTTCCAGAAAGGCTCTGCTGCCCTAGTACCCAGATTGGGCAATGGAGAAATGCTGCCTCCTTGTGGTCGTTTCCCACAACAGCAGCTTTAAACCCACTGCGAAAGGTCACTAAATATTCACCAACTTGCAGTTCTGTAAATGACACCTGCCCTCCAAAAAATTCCTGGGGTCAAAAATCGACCAAAAAATTCAACAGAGGGCAACCTTCGAAGAAGACAATTTCAAGAGGTATATTGTACATACGGTTTTTTTCCTTTAAGTGAAAAGAAAAAGGCGTGGGAAAATGATAAAGTTTAGGAATTTTTAAAGATATGCAAACCGAAATTACAAATACCTATCAGCTCACAGCAGTCAGAATGGCCATCAGCAAAAATGCTGCAAACAATACATGCTGGAGGGATTGTGGAGAAATGTGTACCCTGAGCTCTAAGGGGGACGTGGTAAGAACCATTACTGTAAACACAATGGAGGTGCTTTGAAAAGGTAAACATTGAGCTACCAGTGAATCAAGCATACCATCTGCTGAGCCTATCACCTGAGAAAATGAGAATCAAAAAGTCACAGGCTGGCAAACCTGTACGCCAGCAATACTTACCATAGTCAACACATGGAAGCAACAAAAATGTCCATCAACAGAGGAATGCACCAAGAAGAAGTGGTCCATGTATACAACGGAATAGTACTCCAGTAAAAAAATATAAATTAAATTTAAAAAACAAACAAATGTAAGGAGACATCAGAATCTGTGGGTTTCTCCGGGCACATTCCACTCTAATTTATAACCGAAGAGCACCACTGGCCGGTAGGTCTGTTTCCCTAGTACCAGCGTGGGGAACGTAGAAAGGCTGCCGCCCTCTGGCCGTTACCTGCAAAAGCAGGTTTAAAGCTTGAGCTAACGGTCACTTCATATGAACTAGTACTGCAGGGCTGTAAATGAAACCTGCCCTCAAAATGTCTTGAGGGAGGTAATGGCCAAAATATTTCAAGAGGTGACACATACTTCAAGTAAACACTTTGAAGAACTAAGCTCTAATCACAGCTGGAAAAATAAAAAGCACATGTCTTAAAGCTCAATTTCAACGCATTATGAGACACATGCAAATTCAACCACAAAGAGGTATCAGCTCACACCAGTCAGAATAACCATCAGCAAAAAACTACAAAGAATAAATGCTGAAGGTGCTGTGGAGAAGTGCATACCCTCAACTTTACGTGGGACGTAACCTGGAAAGAGCCACTAAAGAGAACAGAATGGAGGTGCCTTTAAAAGGTAAACATTGAGCTACCATATGATCCAACAGACCCATTCCTGGAACTATAACCTAAGAAGACAGAATTGGAAAGACACAGGCAGGCAAATCTGCATTGCATAGTATTACAATAGCCAAGATATGGAAGTCACCAAAAAGTCCACCGACAGATGGGTGGACAAAGAAGAACTGCTACATGTACAGATGGAATATGAGCTGGCGAAAAAATGAAACAATGCCATTTGCAGCACCATAGATGAGTCTAGAAGTAATCACGCAACTTGTAGTAAGTGAGACAGCGAAAGACACATATCCTATCATATCACATACAGGTGTTACCTAAAAATTGAAACAAACGAAGATATTTCCACAGAGAAAGGCAATCACAGATTCAGTACAAAAACTTATGGTTCGCCAAATGGAAAGGTGTGAGGATTGGATACACTACCATATTGAGGTTAACGGAGAGATACAAACACATGTGAAATATATAATCACCAGAGATCTACGGAATACCAAGGGAAGACTACTCAACATTGTGTCATAACCTACATGGGAAAAGGATCTGAAGAAGAATAGATATATGTATATGTGTGAAAGAAGCACATCTTGCACACCTAGAACAAACAAAACATTGTAATCAAGTTTGCTGTGATAAAAAATAAAAATTAAGTTAGAACTATGAACAAGAAGTAATGAGACATAAACTTAAAGGGCTTTTTCCTGGCACATTCCATTCTAATTTACAACCTAGAACACCCCTTCCAGTAAGGCTCTGTTGCCCTAGTAACCAGAGTTGGTAAAGGAGAAATGCTGCCGCCTTGTGGCCCATTCCCGCAAGAGCAGCTTTTAACCCACAGCTAATGCTCACTTAACATTCACAAGGACTCAGGGCTGTAAAGGACACCTGCCCTCAAAATTGTGCTGAGGTAGGGAATGGATAAAACAATGCAAAACAGGCAACATTTTCAAGAAGATAGTATGAAGAGGTAAGTTTTACTCACTCTCTTTTTAAAAAAAGGAAAATGGATAAAAGCTCAACCTCAGGAAGTATTAGACTCATGCAATCTAATCTACAAAAAGTTTTCAACTCACACCAGTCGACTGACCATCAGCAAAAAGCCTACAAACAATCAGTGCTGAAGAGGTTTTAGAGAACTGTGTACCCTCTAGCTGCTGGTGAGATGTAAAGTGGTTAACAGCCAATAATGAGAACAGAAGGGAGCTGCGTTTAAAAGGAAAAACTGAGGTACCATTCAATCCAGCAGGCGCACCAATGGGCCTCTCACCTGAGAAGACCAGAATCAAGAAGACCCGGGCTGCAAAAGCTGCACTGCAGCCTTATTCACAATAGACAAGACAGTGAAGCAACCAAAATGTCCATCAACAGATGAAGGGATAAAGAAGAAGGGGTCCATGTACACAATGAATACTAGCCATGGAAAACAATGAAACACTGCTCTTTGAGGCACCATAGATGATCTTGGAGATAATCACAGAACATGAGGTAAGTCGGAAAGCAAAAGTCCTATATCCTATGAAATCACTTATAGGCGTTATCTAATAAATGACACAAATGAACATATTTCCACAGGGAAAGGCAATCACAGACTTATAAAAAAAAAACTATGCTTACCTAAAAGGAAAGGTGGGGGGAATGGATAAATGAAGATTAGCGTTACCATATGTATACAAATTCATATTATATACATATATCAAAAAGACCAACCATATAGCAAGGGAGGTTGATGGAACACTCTGTAATAATTTACATGGGAAGAGGATCTCTACATAAATAGATATATATAATGTGTAAATGAACCAGAGTGTGTACACCTTGGACAAACAACATTCGAACCATTACCCCAATGTAAAAAATTAAAACAACGAACTAGAAGTAATGAGACATAAACTTATGGGTGGTTTTCCTGGCACATTCCATTCAAATTTACAACCTAGGTAAACGACTTCCAGAACGGCTCTGCTGCCCTAGTACCCAGATTTGGGAATGGAGAAATGCTGCATCCTTGTGGCCGTTTCCCACAACAGCAGCTTTAAACCCACTGCAAAAGGTCACTAAATATTCACCAATTCAGTTCTGTAAATGACACCTGCCCTCCAAAAAATACTGAGCTCGAAAATCGACCAAAACATTCAAGAGTGCAACCTTCCAAAAAGACAATTTGAAGAGGTAGATTGTACTCACACTTTTTTTTTTCTTTTTTCTTTCAACACAAAAGAAAAAGGCGTGGAAAAATGATGAATTTTAGGAATTTTTAAAGACATGTAAACCCAAATTACAAAAACCTATCAGCTCACACCAGTCAGTCTGGCCCTCGACAAAAATGCTGCAAACAATAAATGCTGACGTGATTGTGGAGAAATGAGTACCCTCGATTCTAAGGGGGACGTGGTAAGAGCCACTAATGAAAGCTCAATTGAGGTGCCTTGAAAAGGTAACATTGAGCTACCATACCAGTCAATCAATCATACCCACTGCTGGGTGTATCACCTGAGAAAATGAAAATCCAAAAGTCACAGGCTGGCAATCCTGCACTCCAGCAATAGTTACCATAGGCAACACTTGGAAGCAACGAAAACGTCCATCAACAGAGGAATGCACCAAGAAGAAGGGGTCCATGTACACAATGGAATATTAGCCATGGAAAACATTGAAGCACTGCTCTTTGAGGCACCATACATGAGCCTGGAGATAATCACAAAACATGAAGTAGGACGGAGAGCAAAAGACCTATATCCTATAATATCACTTATGGCATTATCTAATAACTGACACAAATGAACATATTTCCAAAGAGAAAGACACTCACGGGCTTAGAAAACAAACTATGCTCATCTGAAAGGAAAGGAGGGGGGAATTGATAAATGAAGAATAGTGTTACTATACGTATACAAATACATATTATATACACGTATCAAAAAGACCGAACATATAGCAAGGGAGGTCTATGGAACACTGTAATATGTTACATGGGAAGAGGATCTGTACATTAATAGACATACATAATGTACAAATGAACCAGATTGTGTACACCTAGGACAAACAATATTCTACTCTTTACTCTGATTAAAAAAATTTAAAAACCCAAGAAGAAGTAATGAGACATAAACTTATGGGGATTTCTCCTGGCAAATTCCATTCTCATTTACAACCTAGGACAACGACTTCCAGAAAGGCTCTGCTGCCCTAGTACCCAGATTGGGGAATGGAGAAATGCTGCCTCCTTGTGGCCGTTTCCCACAACAGCAGCTTTAAACCCACTGCGAAAGGTCACTAAATATTCACCAACTTGCAGTTCTGTAAATGACACCTGCCCTCCAAAAAATTCCTGGGGTCAAAAATCGACCAAAAAATTCAAAAGAGGGCAACCTTCGAAGAAGACAATTTCAAGAGGTATATTGTACATACGGTTTTTTTCCTTTAAGTGAAAAGAAAAAGGCGTGGGAAAATGATAAAGTTTAGGAATTTTTAAAGATATGCAAACCGAAATTACAAATACCTATCAGCTCACAGCAGTCAGAATGGCCATCAGCAAAAATGTTGCAAACAATACATGCTGGAGGGATTGTGGAGAAATGTGTACCCTGAGCTCTAAGGGGGACGTGGTAAGAACCATTACTGTAAACACAATGGAGGTGCTTTGAAAAGGTAAACATTGAGCTACCAGTGAATCAAGCATACCATCTGCTGAGCCTATCACCTGAGAAAATGAGAATCAAAAAGTCACAGGCTGGCAAACCTGTACGCCAGCAATACTTACCATAGTCAACACATGGAAGCAACAAAAATGTCCATCAACAGAGGAATGCACCAAGAAGAAGTGGTCCATGTATACAACGGAATAGTACTCCAGTAAAAAAATATAAATTAAATTTAAAAAACAAACAAATGTAAGGAGACATCAGAATCTGTGGGTTTCTCCGGGCACATTCCACTCTAATTTATAACCGAAGAGCACCACTGGCCGGTAGGTCTGTTTCCCTAGTACCAGCGTGGGGAACGTAGAAAGGCTGCCGCCCTCTGGCCGTTACCTGCAAAAGCAGGTTTAAAGCTTGAGCTAACGGTCACTTCATATGAACTAGTACTGCAGGGCTGTAAATGAAACCTGCCCTCAAAATGTCTTGAGGGAGGTAATGGCCAAAATATTTCAAGAGGTGACACATACTTCAAGTAAACACTTTGAAGAACTAAGCTCTAATCACAGCTGGAAAAATAAAAAGCACATGTCTTAAAGCTCAATTTCAACGCATTATGAGACACATGCAAATTCAACCACAAAGAGGTATCAACTCACACCAGTCAGAATAACCATCAGCAAAAAACTACAAAGAATAAATGCTGAAGGTGCTGTGGAGAAGTGCATACCCTCAACTTTACGTGGGACGTAACCTGGAAAGAGCCACTAAAGAGAACAGAATGGAGGTGCCTTTAAAAGGTAAACATTGAGCTACCATATGATCCAACAGACCCATTCCTGGAACTATAACCTAAGAAGACAGAATTGGAAAGACACAGGCAGGCAAATCTGCATTGCATAGTATTACAATAGCCAAGATATGGAAGTCACCAAAAAGTCCACCGACAGATGGGTGGACAAAGAAGAACTGCTACATGTACAGATGGAATATGAGCTGGCGAAAAAATGAAACAATGCCATTTGCAGCACCATAGATGAGTCTAGAAGTAATCACGCAACTTGTAGTAAGTGAGACAGCGAAAGACACATATCCTATCATATCACATACAGGTGTTACCTAAAAATTGAAACAAACGAAGATATTTCCACAGAGAAAGGCAATCACAGATTCAGTACAAAAACTTATGGTTCGCCAAATGGAAAGGTGTGAGGATTGGATACACTACCATATTGAGGTTAACGGAGAGATACAAACACATGTGAAATATATAATCACCAGAGATCTACGGAATACCAAGGGAAGACTACTCAACATTGTGTCATAACCTACATGGGAAAAGGATCTGAAGAAGAATAGATATATGTATATGTGTGAAAGAAGCACATCTTGCACACCTAGAACAAACAAAACATTGTAATCAAGTTTGCTGTGATAAAAAATAAAAATTAAGTTAGAACTATGAACAAGAAGTAATGAGACATAAACTTAAAGGGCTTTTTCCTGGCACATTCCATTCTAATTTACAACCTAGAACACCCCTTCCAGTAAGGCTCTGTTGCCCTAGTAACCAGATTTGGTAAAGGAGAAATGCTGCCGCCTTGTGGCCCATTCCCGCAAGAGCAGCTTTTAACCCACAGCTAATGCTCACTTAACATTCACAAGGACTCAGGGCTGTAAAGGACACCTGCCCTCAAAATTGTGCTGAGGTAGGGAATGGATAAAACAATGCAAAACAGGCAACATTTTCAAGAAGATAGTATGAAGAGGTAAGTTTTACTCACTCTCTTTTTAAAAAAAGGAAAATGGATAAAAGCTCAACCTCAGGAAGTATTAGACTCATGCAATCTAATCTACAAAAAGTTTTCAACTCACACCAGTCGACTGACCATCAGCAAAAAGCCTACAAACAATCAGTGCTGAAGAGGTTTTAGAGAACTGTGTACCCTCTAGCTGCTGGTGAGATGTAAAGTGGTTAACAGCCAATAATGAGAACAGAAGGGAGCTGCGTTTAAAAGGAAAAACTGAGGTACCATTCAATCCAGCAGGCGCACCAATGGGCCTCTCACCTGAGAAGACCAGAATCAAGAAGACCCGGGCTGCAAAAGCTGCACTGCAGCCTTATTCACAATAGACAAGACAGTGAAGCAACCAAAATGTCCATCAACAGATGAAGGGATAAAGAAGAAGGGGTCCATGTACACAATGAATACTAGCCATGGAAAACAATGAAACACTGCTCTTTGAGGCACCATAGATGATCTTGGAGATAATCACAGAACATGAGGTAAGTCGGAAAGCAAAAGTCCTATATCCTATGAAATCACTTATAGGCGTTATCTAATAACTGACACAAATGAACATATTTCCACAGGGAAAGGCAATCACAGACTTATAAAAAAAAAACTATGCTTACCTAAAAGGAAAGGTGGGGGGAATGGATAAATGAAGATTAGCGTTACCATATGTATACAAATTCATATTATATACATATATCAAAAAGACCAACCATATAGCAAGGGAGGTTGATGGAACACTCTGTAATAATTTACATGGGAAGAGGATCTCTACATAAATAGATATATATAATGTGTAAATGAACCAGAGTGTGTACACCTTGGACAAACAACATTCGAACCATTACCCCAATGTAAAAAATTAAAACAACGAACTAGAAGTAATGAGACATAAACTTATGGGTGGTTTTCCTGGCACATTCCATTCAAATTTACAACCTAGGTAAACGACTTCCAGAACGGCTCTGCTGCCCTAGTACCCAGATTTGGGAATGGAGAAATGCTGCATCCTTGTGGCCGTTTCCCACAACAGCAGCTTTAAACCCACTGCAAAAGGTCACTAAATATTCACCAATTCAGTTCTGTAAATGACACCTGCCCTCCAAAAAATACTGAGCTCGAAAATCGACCAAAACATTCAAGAGTGCAACCTTCCAAAAAGACAATTTGAAGAGGTAGATTGTACTCACACTTTTTTTTTTTCTTTTTTCTTTCAACACAAAAGAAAAAGGCGTGGAAAAATGATGAATTTTAGGAATTTTTAAAGACATGTAAACCCAAATTACAAAAACCTATCAGCTCACACCAGTCAGACTGGCCCTCGACAAAAATGCTGCAAACAATAAATGCTGACGTGATTGTGGAGAAATGAGTACCCTCGATTCTAAGGGGGACGTGGTAAGAGCCACTAATGAAAGCTCAATTGAGGTGCCTTGAAAAGGTAACATTGAGCTACCATACCAGTCAATCAATCATACCCACTGCTGGGTGTATCACCTGAGAAAATGAAAATCCAAAAGTCACAGGCTGGCAATCCTGCACTCCAGCAATAGTTACCATAGGCAACACTTGGAAGCAACGAAAACGTCCATCAACAGAGGAATGCACCAAGAAGAAGGGGTCCATGTACACAATGGAATATTAGCCATGGAAAACATTGAAGCACTGCTCTTTGAGGCACCATACATGAGCCTGGAGATAATCACAAAACATGAAGTAGGACGGAGAGCAAAAGACCTATATCCTATAATATCACTTATGGCATTATCTAATAACTGACACAAATGAACATATTTCCAAAGAGAAAGACACTCACGGGCTTAGAAAACAAACTATGCTCATCTGAAAGGAAAGGAGGGGGGAATTGATAAATGAAGAATAGTGTTACTATACGTATACAAATACATATTATATACACGTATCAAAAAGACCGAACATATAGCAAGGGAGGTCTATGGAACACTGTAATATGTTACATGGGAAGAGGATCTGTACATTAATAGACATACATAATGTACAAATGAACCAGATTGTGTACACCTAGGACAAACAATATTCTACTCTTTACTCTGATTAAAAAAATTTAAAAACCCAAGAAGAAGTAATGAGACATAAACTTATGGGGATTTCTCCTGGCAAATTCCATTCTCATTTACAACCTAGGACAACGACTTCCAGAAAGGCTCTGCTGCCCTAGTACCCAGATTGGGGAATGGAGAAATGCTGCCTCCTTGTGGCCGTTTCCCACAACAGCAGCTTTAAACCCACTGCGAAAGGTCACTAAATATTCACCAACTTGCAGTTCTGTAAATGACACCTGCCCTCCAAAAAATTCCTGGGGTCAAAAATCGACCAAAAAATTCAAAAGAGGGCAACCTTCGAAGAAGACAATTTCAAGAGGTATATTGTACATACGGTTTTTTTCCTTTAAGTGAAAAGAAAAAGGCGTGGGAAAATGATAAAGTTTAGGAATTTTTAAAGATATGCAAACCGAAATTACAAATACCTATCAGCTCACAGCAGTCAGAATGGCCATCAGCAAAAATGCTGCAAACAATACATGCTGGAGGGATTGTGGAGAAATGTGTACCCTGAGCTCTAAGGGGGACGTGGTAAGAACCATTACTGTAAACACAATGGAGGTGCTTTGAAAAGGTAAACATTGAGCTACCAGTGAATCAAGCATACCATCTGCTGAGCCTATCACCTGAGAAAATGAGAATCAAAAAGTCACAGGCTGGCAAACCTGTACGCCAGCAATACTTACCATAGTCAACACATGGAAGCAACAAAAATGTCCATCAACAGAGGAATGCACCAAGAAGAAGTGGTCCATGTATACAACGGAATAGTACTCCAGTAAAAAAATATAAATTAAATTTAAAAAACAAACAAATGTAAGGAGACATCAGAATCTGTGGGTTTCTCCGGGCACATTCCACTCTAATTTATAACCGAAGAGCACCACTGGCCGGTAGGTCTGTTTCCCTAGTACCAGCGTGGGGAACGTAGAAAGGCTGCCGCCCTCTGGCCGTTACCTGCAAAAGCAGGTTTAAAGCTTGAGCTAACGGTCACTTCATATGAACTAGTACTGCAGGGCTGTAAATGAAACCTGCCCTCAAAATGTCTTGAGGGAGGTAATGGCCAAAATATTTCAAGAGGTGACACATACTTCAAGTAAACACTTTGAAGAACTAAGCTCTAATCACAGCTGGAAAAATAAAAAGCACATGTCTTAAAGCTCAATTTCAACGCATTATGAGACACATGCAAATTCAACCACAAAGAGGTATCAGCTCACACCAGTCAGAATAACCATCAGCAAAAAACTACAAAGAATAAATGCTGAAGGTGCTGTGGAGAAGTGCATACCCTCAACTTTACGTGGGACGTAACCTGGAAAGAGCCACTAAAGAGAACAGAATGGAGGTGCCTTTAAAAGGTAAACATTGAGCTACCATATGATCCAACAGACCCATTCCTGGAACTATAACCTAAGAAGACAGAATTGGAAAGACACAGGCAGGCAAATCTGCATTGCATAGTATTACAATAGCCAAGATATGGAAGTCACCAAAAAGTCCACCGACAGATGGGTGGACAAAGAAGAACTGCTACATGTACAGATGGAATATGAGCTAGCGAAAAAATGAAACAATGCCATTTGCAGCACCATAGATGAGTCTAGAAGTAATCACGCAACTTGTAGTAAGTGAGACAGCGAAAGACACATATCCTATCATATCACATACAGGTGTTACCTAAAAATTGAAACAAACGAAGATATTTCCACAGAGAAAGGCAATCACAGATTCAGTACAAAAACTTATGGTTCGCCAAATGGAAAGGTGTGAGGATTGGATACACTACCATATTGAGGTTAACGGAGAGATACAAACACATGTGAAATATATAATCACCAAAGACCTACGGAATACCAAGGGAAGACTACTCAACATTGTGTCATAACCTACATGGGAAAAGGGTCTGAAGAAGAATAGATATATGTACATGTGTGAAAGAAGCACATCGTGCACACCTAGAACAAACAAAACATTGTAATCAAGTTTGCTGTGATAAAAAATAAAAATTAAGTTAAAACTACGAACAAGAAGTAATGAGACATAAACTTAAAGGGCTTTTTCCTGGCACATTCCATTCTAATTTACAACCTAGACCACCACTTCCAGTAAGGCTCTGTTGCCCTAGTAACCAGATTTGGTAAAGGAGAAATGCTGCCGCCTTGTGGCCCATTCCCGCAAGAGCAGCTTTTAACCCACAGCTAATGCTCACTTAACATTCACAAGGACTCAGGGCTGTAAAGGACACCTGCCCTCAAAATTGTGCTGAGGTAGGGAATGGATAAAACAATGCAAAACAGGCAACATTTTCAAGAAGATAGTATGAAGAGGTAAGTTTTACTCACTCTCTTTTTAAAAAAAGGAAAATGGATAAAAGCTCAACCTCAGGAAGTATTAGACTCATGCAATCTGATCTACAAAAAGTTTTCAACTCACACCAGTCGACTGACCATCAGCAAAAAGCCTACAAACAATCAATGCTGAAGAGGTTTTAGAGAACTGTGTACCCTCTAGCTGCTGGTGAGATGTAAAGTGGTTAACAGCCAATAATGAGAACAGAAGGGAGCTGCGTTTAAAAGGAAAAACTGAGGTACCATTCAATCCAGCAGGCGCACCAATGGGCCTCTCACCTGAGAAGACCAGAATCAAGAAGACCCGGGCTGCAAAAGCTGCACTGCAGCCTTATTCACAATAGACAAGACAGTGAAGCAACCAAAATGTCCATCAACAGATGAAGGGATAAAGAAGAAGGGGTCCATGTACACAATGAATACTAGCCATGGAAAACAATGAAACACTGCTCTTTGAGGCACCATAGATGATCTTGGAGATAATCACAGAACATGAGGTAAGTCGGAAAGCAAAAGTCCTATATCCTATGAAATCACTTATAGGCGTTATCTAATAACTGACACAAATGAACATATTTCAACAGGGAAAGGCAATCACAGACTTATAAAAAAAAAAAAAACTATGCTTACCCAAAAGGAAAGGTGGGGGGAATGGATAAATGAAGATTAGCGTTACCATATGTATACAAATTCATATTATATACATATATCAAAAAGACCGACCATATAGCAAGGGAGGTTGATGGAACACTCTGTAATAATTTACATGGGAAGAGGATCTCTACATAAATAGATATATATAATGTGTAAATGAACCAGAGTGTGTACACCTTGGACAAACAACATTCGAACCATTACCCCAATGTAAAAAATTAAAACAACGAACTAGAAGTAATGAGACATAAACTTATGGGTGGTTTTCCTGGCACATTCCATTCAAATTTACAACCTAGGTAAACGACTTCCAGATCGGCTCTGCTGCCCTAGTACCCAGATTTGGGAATGGAGAAATGCTGCCTCCTTGTGGCCGTTTCCCACAACAGCAGCTTTCAACCCACTGCAAAAGGTCACTAAATATTCACCAATTCAGTTCTGTAAATGACACCTGCCCTCCAAAAAATACTGAGCTCGAAAATCGACCAAAACATTCAAGAGTGCAACCTTCCAAAAAGACAATTTGAAGAGGTAGATTGTACTCACACTTTTTTTTTTCTTTTTTCTTTCAATACAAAAGAAAAAGGCGTGGAAAAATGATGAATTTTAGGAATTTTTAAAGACATGTAAACCCAAATTACAAAAACCTATCAGCTCACACCAGTCAGAATGGCCCTCGACAAAAATGCTGCAAACAATAAATGCTGACGTGATTGTGGAGAAATGAGTACCCTCGATTCTAAGGGGGACGTGGTAAGAGCCACTAATGAAAGCACAATTGAGGTGCCTTGAAAAGGTAACATTGAGCTACCATACCAGTCAATCAATCATACCCACTGCTGGGTGTATCACCTGAGAAAATGAAAATCCAAAAGTCACAGGCTGGCAATCCTGCACTCCAGCAATAGTTACCATAGGCAACACTTGGAAGCAACGAAAACGTCCATCAACAGAGGAATGCACCAAGAAGAAGGGGTCCGTGTACACAATGGAATATTAGCCATGGAAAACATTGAAGCACTGCTCTTTGAGGCACCATACATGAGCCTGGAGATAATCACAAAACATGAAGTAGGACGGAGAGCAAAAGACCTATATCCTATAATATCACTTATGGCATTATCTAATAACTGACACAAATGAACATATTTCCAAAGAGAAAGACACTCACGGGCTTAGAAAACAAACTATGCTCATCTGAAAGGAAAGGAGGGGGGAATTGATAAATGAAGAATAGTGTTACTATACGTATACAAATACATATTATATACACGTATCAAAAAGACCGAACACATAGCAAGGGATGTCTATGGAACACTGTAATATGTTACATGGGAAGAGAATCTGTACATTAATAGACATACATAATGTACAAATGAACCAGATTGTGTACACCTAGGACAAACAATATTCTACTCTTTACTCTGATTAAAAAAATTTAAAAACCCAAGAAGAAGTAATGAGACATAAACTTATGGGGATTTCTCCTGGCAAATTCCATTCTCATTTACAACCTAGGACAACGACTTCCAGAAAGGCTCTGCTGCCCTAGTACCCAGATTGGGGAATGGAGAAATGCTGCCTCCTTGTGGCCGTTTCCCACAACAGCAGCTTTAAACCCACTGCGAAAGGTCACTAAATATTCACCAACTTGCAGTTCTGTAAATGACACCTGCCCTCCAAAAAATTCCTGGGGTCAAAAATCGACCAAAAAATTCAAAAGAGGGCAACCTTCGAAGAAGACAATTTCAAGAGGTATATTGTACACACGGTTTTTTTCCTTTAAGTGAAAAGAAAAAGGCGTGGGAAAATGATAAAGTTTAGGAATTTTTAAAGATATGCAAACCGAAATTACAAATACCTATCAGCTCACAGCAGTCAGAATGGCCATCAGCAAAAATGCTGCAAACAATACATGCTGAAGGGATTGTGGAGAAATGTGTACCCTGAGCTCTAAGGGGGACGTGGTAAGAACCATTACTGTAAACACAATGGAGGTGCTTTGAAAAGGTAAACATTGAGCTACCAGTGAATCAAGCATACCATCTGCTGAGCCTATCACCTGAGAAAATGAGAATCAAAAAGTCACAGGCTGGCAAACCTGTACGCCAGCAATACTTACCATAGTCAACACATGGAAGCAACAAAAATGTCCATCAACAGAGGAATGCACCAAGAAGAAGTGGTCCATGTATACAACGGAATAGTACTCCAGTAAAAAATATAAATTAAATTTAAAAAACAAACAAATGTAAGGAGACATCAGCATCTGTGGGTTTCTCCGGGCACATTCCACTCTAATTTATAACCGAAGAGCACCACTGGCCGGTAGGTCTGTTTCCCTAGTACCAGCGTGGGGAACGTAGAAAGGCTGCCGCCCTCTGGCCGTTACCTGCAAAAGCAGGTTTAAAGCTTGAGCTAACGGTCACTTCATATGAACTAGTACTGCAGGGCTGTAAATGAAACCTGCCCTCAAAATGTCTTGAGGGAGGTAATGGCCAAAATATTTCAAAAGGTGACACATACTTCAAGTAAACACTTTGAAGAACTAAGCTCTAATCACAGCTGGAAAAATAAAAAGCACATGTCTTAAAGCTCAATTTCAACGCATTATGAGACACATGCAAATTCAACCACAAAGAGGTATCAGCTCACACCAGTCAGAATAACCATCAGCAAAAAACTACAAAGAATAAATGCTGAAGGTGCTGTGGAGAAGTGCATACCCTCAACTTTACGTGGGACGTAACCTGGAAAGAGCCACTAGAGAGAACAGAATGGAGGTGCCTTTAAAAGGTAAACATTGAGCTACCATATGATCCAACAGACCCATTCCTGGAACTATAACCTAAGAAGACAGAATTGGAAAGACACAGGCAGGCAAATCTGCATTGCATAGTATTACAATAGCCAAGATATGGAAGTCACCAAAAAGTCCACCGACAGATGGGTGGACAAAGAAGAACTGCTACATGTACAGATGGAATATGAGCTGGCGAAAAAATGAAACAATGCCATTTGCAGCACCATAGATGAGTCTAGAAGTAATCACGCAACTTGTAGTAAGTGAGACAGCGAAAGACACATATCCTATCATATCACATACAGGTGTTACCTAAAAATTGAAACAAACGAAGATATTTCCACAGAGAAAGGCAATCACAGATTCAGTACAAAAACTTATGGTTCGCCAAATGGAAAGGTGTGAGGATTGGATACACTACCATATTGAGGTTAACGGAGAGATACAAACACATGTGAAATATATAATCACCAAAGACCTACGGAATACCAAGGGAAGACTACTCAACATTGTGTCATAACCTACATGGGAAAAGGATCTGAAGAAGAATAGATATATGTACATGTGTGAAAGAAGCACATCGTGCACACCTAGAACAAACAAAACATTGTAATCAAGTTTGCTGTGATAAAAAATAAAAATTAAGTTAAAACTACGAACAAGAAGTAATGAGACATAAACTTAAAGAGCTTTTTCCTGGCACATTCCATTCTAATTTACAACCTAGAACACCACTTCCAGTAAGGCTCTGTTGCCCTAGTAACCAGATTTGGTAAAGGAGAAATGCTGCCGCCTTGTGGCCCATTCCCGCAAGAGCAGCTTTTAACCCACAGCTAATGCTCACTTAACATTCACAAGGACTCAGGGCTGTAAAGGACACCTGCCCTCAAAATTGTGCTGAGGTAGGGAATGGATAAAACAATGCAAAACAGGCAACATTTTCAAGAAGATAGTATGAAGAGGTAAGTTTTACTCACTCTCTTTTTAAAAAAAGGAAAATGGATAAAAGCTCAACCTCAGGAAGTATTAGACTCATGCAATCTAATCTACAAAAAGTTTTCAACTCACACCAGTCGACTGACCATCAGCAAAAAGCCTACAAACAATCAATGCTGAAGAGGTTTTAGAGAACTGTGTACCCTCTAGCTGCTGGTGAGATGTAAAGTGGTTAACAGCCAATAATGAGAACAGAAGGGAGCTGCGTTTAAAAGGAAAAACTGAGGTACCATTCAATTCCGGAAGGCGCACCAATGGGCCTCTCACCTGAGAAGACCAGAATCAAGAAGACCCGGGCTGCAAAAGCTGCACTGCAGCCTTATTCACAATAGACAAGACAGTGAAGCAACCAAAATGTCCATCAACAGATGAAGGGATAAAGAAGAAGGGGTCCATGTACACAATGAATACTAGCCATGGAAAACAATGAAACACTGCTCTTTGAGGCACCATAGATGATCTTGGAGATAATCACAGAACATGAGGTAAGTCGGAAAGCAAAAGTCCTATATCCTATGAAATCACTTATAGGCGTTATCTAATAACTGACACAAATGAACATATTTCCACAGGGAAAGGCAATCACAGACTTATAAAAAAAAATTATGCTTACCTAAAAGGAAAGGTGGGGGGAATGGATAAATGAAGATTAGCGTTACCATATGTATACAAATTCATATTATATACATATATCAAAAAGACCGACCATATAGCAAGGGAGGTTGATGGAACACTCTGTAATAATTTACATGGGAAGAGGATCTCTACATAAATAGATATATATAATGTGTAAATGAACCAGAGTGTGTACACCTTGGACAAACAACATTCGAACCATTACCCCAATGTAAAAAATTAAAACAACGAACTAGAAGTAATGAGACATAAACTTATGGGTGGTTTTCCTGGCACATTCCATTCAAATTTACAACCTAGGTAAACGACTTCCAGAACGGCTCTGCTGCCCTAGTACCCAGATTTGGGAATGGAGAAATGCTGCCTCCTTGTGGCCGTTTCCCACAACAGCAACTTTCAACCCACTGCAAAAGGTCACTAAATATTCACCAACTTGCAGTTCTGTAAATGACACCTGCCCTCCAAAAAATTCCTGGGGTCAAAAATCGACCAAAAAATTCAAAAGAGGGCAACCTTCGAAGAAGACAATTTCAAGAGGTATATTGTACACACGGTTTTTTTCCTTTAAGTGAAAAGAAAAAGGCGTGGGAAAATGATAAAGTGTAGGAATTTTTAAAGATATGCAAACCGAAATTACAAATACCTATCAGCTCACAGCAGTCAGAATGGCCATCAGCAAAAATGCTGCAAACAATACATGCTGAAGGGATTGTGGAGAAATGTGTACCCTGAGCTCTAAGGGGGACGTGGTAAGAACCATTACTGTAAACACAATGGAGGTGCTTTGAAAAGGTAAACATTGAGCTACCAGTGAATCAAGCATACCATCTGCTGAGCCTATCACCTGAGAAAATGAGAATCAAAAAGTCACAGGCTGGCAAACCTGTACGCCAGCAATACTTACCATAGTCAACACATGGAAGCAACAAAAATGTCCATCAACAGAGGAATGCACCAAGAAGAAGTGGTCCATGTATACAACGGAATAGTACTCCAGTAAAAAATATAAATTAAATTTAAAAAACAAACAAATGTAAGGAGACATCAGCATCTGTGGGTTTCTCCGGGCACATTCCACTCTAATTTATAACCGAAGAGCACCACTGGCCGGTAGGTCTGTTTCCCTAGTACCAGCGTGGGGAACGTAGAAAGGCTGCCGCCCTCTGGCCGTTACCTGCAAAAGCAGGTTTAAAGCTTGAGCTAACGGTCACTTCATATGAACTAGTACTGCAGGGCTGTAAATGAAACCTGCCCTCAAAATGTCTGGAGGGAGGTAATGGCCAAAATATTTCAAAAGGTGACACATACTTCAAGTAAACACTTTGAAGAACTAAGCTCTAATCACAGCTGGAAAAATAAAAAGCACATGTCTTAAAGCTCAATTTCAACGCATTATGAGACACATGCAAATTCAACCACAAAGAGGTATCAGCTCACACCAGTCAGAATAACCATCAGCAAAAAACTACAAAGAATAAATGCTGAAGGTGCTGTGGAGAAGTGCATACCCTCAACTTTACGTGGGACGTAACCTGGAAAGAGCCACTAGAGAGAACAGAATGGAGGTGCCTTTAAAAGGTAAACATTGAGCTACCATATGATCCAACAGACCCATTCCTGGAACTATAACCTAAGAAGACAGAATTGGAAAGACACAGGCAGGCAAATCTGCATTGCATAGTATTACAATAGCCAAGATATGGAAGTCACCAAAAAGTCCACCGACAGATGGGTGGACAAAGAAGAACTGCTACATATACAGATGGAATATGGGCTGGCGAAAAAATGAAACAATGCCATTTGCAGCACCATAGATGAGTCTAGAAGTAATCACGCAACTTGTAGTAAGTGAGACAGCGAAAGACACATATCCTATCATATCACATACAGGTGTTACCTAAAAATTGAAACAAACGAAGATATTTCCACAGAGAAAGGCAATCACAGATTCAGTACAAAAACTTATGGTTCGCCAAATGGAAAGGTGTGAGGATTGGATACACTACCATATTGAGGTTAACGGAGAGATACAAACACATGTGAAATATATAATCACCAAAGACCTACGGAATACCAAGGGAAGACTACTCAACATTGTGTCATAACCTACATGGGAAAAGGATCTGAAGAAGAATAGATATATGTACATGTGTGAAAGAAGCACATCGTGCACACCTAGAACAAACAAAACATTGTAATCAAGTTTGCTGTGATAAAAAATAAAAATTAAGTTAAAACTACGAACAAGAAGTAATGAGACATAAACTTAAAGGGCTTTTTCCTGGCACATTCCATTCTAATTTACAACCTAGACCACCACTTCCAGTAAGGCTCTGTTGCCCTAGTAACCAGATTTGGTAAAGGAGAAATGCTGCCGCCTTGTGGCCCATTCCCGCAAGAGCAGCTTTTAACCCACAGCTAATGCTCACTTAACATTCACAAGGACTCAGGGCTGTAAAGGACACCTGCCCTCAAAATTGTGCTGAGGTAGGGAATGGATAAAACAATGCAAAACAGGCAACATTTTCAAGAAGATAGTATGAAGAGGTAAGTTTTACTCACTCTCTTTTTAAAAAAAGGAAAATGGATAAAAGCTCAACCTCAGGAAGTATTAGACTCATGCAATCTGATCTACAAAAAGTTTTCAACTCACACCAGTCGACTGACCATCAGCAAAAAGCCTACAAACAATCAATGCTGAAGAGGTTTTAGAGAACTGTGTACCCTCTAGCTGCTGGTGAGATGTAAAGTGGTAAACAGCCAATAATGAGAACAGAAGGGAGCTGCGTTTAAAAGGAAAAACTGAGGTACCATTCAATCCAGCAGGCGCACCAATGGGCCTCTCACCTGAGAAGACCAGAATCAAGAAGACCCGGGCTGCAAAAGCTGCACTGCAGCCTTATTCACAATAGACAAGACAGTGAAGCAACCAAAACGTCCATCAACAGATGAAGGGATAAAGAAGAAGGGGTCCATGTACACAATGAATACTAGCCATGGAAAACAATGAAACACTGCTCTTTGAGGCACCATAGATGATCTTGGAGATAATCACAGAACATGAGGTAAGTCGGAAAGCAAAAGTCCTATATCCTATGAAATCACTTATAGGCGTTATCTAATAACTGACACAAATGAACATATTTCCACAGGGAAAGGCAATCACAGACTTATAAAAAAAAAAAAAACTATGCTTACCCAAAAGGAAAGGTGGGGGGAATGGATAAATGAAGATTAGCGTTACCATATGTATACAAATTCATATTATATACATATATCAAAAAGACCGACCATATAGCAAGGGAGGTTGATGGAACACTCTGTAATAATTTACATGGGAAGAGGATCTCTACATAAATAGATATATATAATGTGTAAATGAACCAGAGTGTGTACACCTTGGACAAACAACATTCGAACCATTACCCCAATGTAAAAAATTAAAACAACGAACTAGAAGTAATGAGACATAAACTTATGGGTGGTTTTCCTGGCACATTCCATTCAAATTTACAACCTAGGTAAACGACTTCCAGAACGGCTCTGCTGCCCTAGTACCCAGATTTGGGAATGGAGAAATGCTGCCTCCTTGTGGCCGTTTCCCACAACAGCAGCTTTCAACCCACTGCAAAAGGTCACTATATATTCACCAATTCAGTTCTGTAAATGACACCTGCCCTCCAAAAAATACTGAGCTCGAAAATCGACCAAAACATTCAAGAGTGCAACCTTCCAAAAAGACAATTTGAAGAGGTAGATTGTACTCACACTTTTTTTTTTCTTTTTTCTTTCAATACAAAAGAAAAAGGCGTGGAAAAATGATGAATTTTAGGAATTTTTAAAGACATGTAAACCCAAATTACAAAAACCTATCAGCTCACACCAGTCAGAATGGCCCTCGACAAAAATGCTGCAAACAATAAATGCTGACGTGATTGTGGAGAAATGAGTACCCTCGATTCTAAGGGGGACGTGGTAAGAGCCACTAATGAAAGCTCAATTGAGGTGCCTTGAAAAGGTAACATTGAGCTACCATACCAGTCAATCAATCATACCCACTGCTGGGTGTATCACCTGAGAAAATGAAAATCCAAAAGTCACAGGCTGGCAATCCTGCACTCCAGCAATAGTTACCATAGGCAACACTTGGAAGCAACGAAAACGTCCATCAACAGAGGAATGCACCAAGAAGAAGGGGTCCGTGTACACAATGGAATATTAGCCATGGAAAACATTGAAGCACTGCTCTTTGAGGCACCATACATGAGCCTGGAGATAATCACAAAACATGAAGTAGGACGGAGAGCAAAAGACCTATATCCTATAATATCACTTATGGCATTATCTAATAACTGACACAAATGAACATATTTCCAAAGAGAAAGACACTCACGGGCTTAGAAAACAAACTATGCTCATCTGAAAGGAAAGGAGGGGGGAATTGATAAATGAAGAATAGTGTTACTATACGTATACAAATACATATTATATACACGTATCAAAAAGACCGAACACATAGCAAGGGAGGTCTATGGAACACTGTAATATGTTACATGGGAAGAGGATCTGTACATTAATAGACATACATAATGTACAAATGAACCAGATTGTGTACACCTAGGACAAACAATATTCTACTCTTTACTCTGATTAAAAAAATTTAAAAACCCAAGAAGAAGTAATGAGACATAAACTTATGGGGATTTCTCCTGGCAAATTCCATTCTCATTTACAACCTAGGACAACGACTTCCAGAAAGGCTCTGCTGCCCTAGTACCCAGATTGGGGAATGGAGAAATGCTGCCTCCTTGTGGCCGTTTCCCACAACAGCAGCTTTAAACCCACTGCGAAAGGTCACTAAATATTCACCAACTTGCAGTTCTGTAAATGACACCTGCCCTCCAAAAAATTCCTGGGGTCAAAAATCGACCAAAAAATTCAAAAGAGGGCAACCTTCGAAGAAGACAATTTCAAGAGGTATATTGTACACACGGTTTTTTTCCTTTAAGTGAAAAGAAAAAGGCGTGGGAAAATGATAAAGTTTAGGAATTTTTAAAGATATGCAAACCGAAATTACAAATACCTATCAGCTCACAGCAGTCAGAATGGCCATCAGCAAAAATGCTGCAAACAATACATGCTGAAGGGATTGTGGAGAAATGTGTACCCTGAGCTCTAAGGGGGACGTGGTAAGAACCATTACTGTAAACACAATGGAGGTGCTTTGAAAAGGTAAACATTGAGCTACCAGTGAATCAAGCATACCATCTGCTGAGCCTATCACCTGAGAAAATGAGAATCAAAAAGTCACAGGCTGGCAAACCTGTACGCCAGCAATACTTACCATAGTCAACACATGGAAGCAACAAAAATGTCCATCAACAGAGGAATGCACCAAGAAGAAGTGGTCCATGTATACAACGGAATAGTACTCCAGTAAAAAATATAAATTAAATTTAAAAAACAAACAAATGTAAGGAGACATCAGCATCTGTGGGTTTCTCCGGGCACATTCCACTCTAATTTATAACCGAAGAGCACCACTGGCCGGTAGGTCTGTTTCCCTAGTACCAGCGTGGGGAACGTAGAAAGGCTGCCGCCCTCTGGCCGTTACCTGCAAAAGCAGGTTTAAAGCTTGAGCTAACGGTCACTTCATATGAACTAGTACTGCAGGGCTGTAAATGAAACCTGCCCTCAAAATGTCTTGAGGGAGGTAATGGCCAAAATATTTCAAAAGGTGACACATACTTCAAGTAAACACTTTGAAGAACTAAGCTCTAATCACAGCTGGAAAAATAAAAAGCACATGTCTTAAAGCTCAATTTCAACGCATTATGAGACACATGCAAATTCAACCACAAAGAGGTATCAGCTCACACCAGTCAGAATAACCATCAGCAAAAAACTACAAAGAATAAATGCTGAAGGTGCTGTGGAGAAGTGCATACCCTCAACTTTACGTGGGACGTAACCTGGAAAGAGCCACTAGAGAGAACAGAATGGAGGTGCCTTTAAAAGGTAAACATTGAGCTACCATATGATCCAACAGACCCATTCCTGGAACTATAACCTAAGAAGACAGAATTGGAAAGACACAGGCAGGCAAATCTGCATTGCATAGTATTACAATAGCCAAGATATGGAAGTCACCAAAAAGTCCACCGACAGATGGGTGGACAAAGAAGAACTGCTACATGTACAGATGGAATATGAGCTGGCGAAAAAATGAAACAATGCCATTTGCAGCACCATAGATGAGTCTAGAAGTAATCACGCAACTTGTAGTAAGTGAGACAGCGAAAGACACATATCCTATCATATCACATACAGGTGTTACCTAAAAATTGAAAGAAACGAAGATATTTCCACAGAGAAAGGCAATCACAGATTCAGTACAAAAACTTATGGTTCGCCAAATGGAAAGGTGTGAGGATTGGATACACTACCATATTGAGGTTAACGGAGAGATACAAACACATGTGAAATATATAATCACCAAAGACCTACGGAATACCAAGGGAAGACTACTCAACATTGTGTCATAACCTACATGGGAAAAGGATCTGAAGAAGAATAGATATATGTACATGTGTGAAAGAAGCACATCGTGCACACCTAGAACAAACAAAACATTGTAATCAAGTTTGCTGTGATAAAAAATAAAAATTAAGTTAAAACTACGAACAAGAAGTAATGAGACATAAACTTAAAGAGCTTTTTCCTGGCACATTCCATTCTAATTTACAACCTAGAACACCACTTCCAGTAAGGCTCTGTTGCCCTAGTAACCAGATTTGGTAAAGGAGAAATGCTGCCGCCTTGTGGCCCATTCCCGCAAGAGCAGCTTTTAACCCACAGCTAATGGTCACTTAACATTCACAAGGACTCAGGGCTGTAAAGGACACCTGCCCTCAAAATTGTGCTGAGGTAGGGAATGGATAAAACAATGCAAAACAGGCAACATTTTCAAGAAGATAGTATGAAGAGGTAAGTTTTACTCACTCTCTTTTTAAAAAAAGGAAAATGGATAAAAGCTCAACCTCAGGAAGTATTAGACTCAGGCAATCTAATCTACAAAAAGTTTTCAACTCACACCAGTCGACTGACCATCAGCAAAAAGCCTACAAACAATCAATGCTGAAGAGGTTTTAGAGAACTGTGTACCCTCTAGCTGCTGGTGAGATGTAAAGTGGTTAACAGCCAATAATGAGAACAGAAGGGAGCTGCGTTTAAAAGGAAAAACTGAGGTACCATTCAATTCCGGAAGGCGCACCAATGGGCCTCTCACCTGAGAAGACCAGAATCAAGAAGACCCGGGCTGCAAAAGCTGCACTGCAGCCTTATTCACAATAGACAAGACAGTGAAGCAACCAAAATGTCCATCAACAGATGAAGGGATAAAGAAGAAGGGGTCCATGTACACAATGAATACTAGCCATGGAAAACAATGAAACACTGCTCTTTGAGGCACCATAGATGATCTTGGAGATAATCACAGAACATGAGGTAAGTCGGAAAGCAAAAGTCCTATATCCTATGAAATCACTTATAGGCGTTATCTAATAACTGACACAAATGAACATATTTCCACAGGGAAAGGCAATCACAGACTTATAAAAAAAAAATTATGCTTACCTAAAAGGAAAGGTGGGGGGAATGGATAAATGAAGATTAGCATTACCATATGTATACAAATTCATATTATATACATATATCAAAAAGACCGACCATATAGCAAGGGAGGTTGATGGAACACTCTGTAATAATTTACATGGGAAGAGGATCTCTACATAAATAGATATATATAATGTGTAAATGAACCAGAGTGTGTACACCTTGGACAAACAACATTCGAACCATTACCCCAATGTAAAAAATTAAAACAACGAACTAGAAGTAATGAGACATAAACTTATGGGTGGTTTTCCTGGCACATTCCATTCAAATTTACAACCTAGGTAAACGACTTCCAGAACGGCTCTGCTGCCCTAGTACCCAGATTTGGGAATGGAGAAATGCTGCCTCCTTGTGGCCGTTTCCCACAACAGCAACTTTCAACCCACTGCAAAAGGTCACTAAATATTCACCAATTCAGTTCTGTAAATGACACCTGCCCTCCAAAAAATACTGAGCTCGAAAATCGACCAAAACATTCAAGAGTGCAACCTTCCAAAAAGACAATTTGAAGAGGTAGATTGTACTCACACTTTTTTTTTTCTTTTTTCTTTCAACACAAAAGAAAAAGGCGTGGAAAAATGATGAATTTTAGGAATTTTTAAAGACATGTAAACCCAAATTACAAAAACCTATCAGCTCACACCAGTCAGAATGGCCCTCGACAAAAATGCTGCAAACAATAAATGCTGACGTGATTGTGGAGAAATGAGTACCCTCGATTCTAAGGGGGACGTGGTAAGAGCCACTAATGAAAGCACAATTGAGGTGCCTTGAAAAGGTAACATTGAGCTACCATACCAGTCAATCAATCATACCCACTGCTGGGTGTATCACCTGAGAAAATGAAAATCCAAAAGTCACAGGCTGGCAATCCTGCACTCCAGCAATAGTTACCATAGGCAACACTTGGAAGCAACGAAAACGTCCATCAACAGAGGAATGCACCAAGAAGAAGGGGTCCGTGTACACAATGGAATATTAGCTATGGAAAACATTGAAGCACTGCTCTTTGAGGCACCATACATGAGCCTGGAGATAATCACAAAACATGAAGTAGGACGGAGAGCAAAAGACCTATATCCTATAATATCACTTATGGCATTATCTAATAACTGACACAAATGAACATATTTCCAAAGAGAAAGACACTCACGGGCTTAGAAAACAAACTATGCTCATCTGAAAGGAAAGGAGGGGGGAATTGATAAATGAAGAATAGTGTTACTATACGTATACAAATACATATTATATACACGTATCAAAAAGACCGAACATATAGCAAGGGAGGTCTATGGAACACTGTAATATGTTACATGGGAAGAGGATCTGTACATTAATAGACATACATAATGTACAAATGAACCAGATTGTGTACACCTAGGACAAACAATATTCTACTCTTTACTCTGATTAAAAAAATTTAAAAACCCAAGAAGAAGTAATGAGACATAAACTTATGGGGATTTCTCCTGGCAAATTCCATTCTCATTTACAACCTAGGACAACGACTTCCAGAAAGGCTCTGCTGCCCTAGTACCCAGATTGGGGAATGGAGAAATGCTGCCTCCTTGTGGCCGTTTCCCACAACAGCAGCTTTAAACCCACTGCGAAAGGTCACTAAATATTCACCAACTTGCAGTTCTGTAAATGACACCTGCCCTCCAAAAAATTCCTGGGGTCAAAAATCGACCAAAAAATTCAAAAGAGGGCAACCTTCGAAGAAGACAATTTCAAGAGGTATATTGTACACACGGTTTTTTTCCTTTAAGTGAAAAGAAAAAGGCGTGGGAAAATGATAAAGTTTAGGAATTTTTAAATATATGCAAACCGAAATTACAAATACCTATCAGCTCACAGCAGTCAGAATGGCCATCAGCAAAAATGCTGCAAACAATACATGCTGAAGGGATTGTGGAGAAATGTGTACCCTGAGCTCTAAGGGGGACGTGGTAAGAACCATTACTGTAAACACAATGGAGGTGCTTTGAAAAGGTAAACATTGAGCTACCAGTGAATCAAGCATACCATCTGCTGAGCCTATCACCTGAGAAAATGAGAATCAAAAAGTCACAGGCTGGCAAACCTGTACGCCAGCAATACTTACCATAGTCAACACATGGAGGTAACAAAAATGTCCATCAACAGAGGAAGGCACCAAGAAGAAGTGGTCCATGTATACAACGGAATAGTACTCCAGTAAAAAATATAAATTAAATTTAAAAAACAAACAAATGTAAGGAGACATCAGCATCTGTGGGTTTCTCCGGGCACATTCCACTCTAATTTATAACCGAAGAGCACCACTGGCCGGTAGGTCTGTTTCCCTAGTACCAGCGTGGGGAACGTAGAAAGGCTGCCGCCCTCTGGCCGTTACCTGCAAAAGCAGGTTTAAAGCTTGAGCTAACGGTAACTTCATATGAACTAGTACTGCAGGGCTGTAAATGAAACCTGCCCTCAAAATGTCTTGAGGGAGGTAATGGCCAAAATATTTCAAAAGGTGACACATACTTCAAGTAAACACTTTGAAGAACTAAGCTCTAATCACAGCTGGAAAAATAAAAAGCACATGTCTTAAAGCTCAATTTCAACGCATTATGAGACACATGCAAATTCAACCACAAAGAGGTATCAGCTCACACCAGTCAGAATAACCATCAGCAAAAAACTACAAAGAATAAATGCTGAAGGTGCTGTGGAGAAGTGCATACCCTCAACTTTACGTGGGATGTAACTTGGAAAGAGCCACTAAAGAGAACAGAATGGAGGTGCCTTTAAAAGGTAAACATTGAGCTACCATATGATCCAACAGACCCATTCCTGGAACTATAACCTAAGAAGACAGAATTGGAAAGACACAGGCAGGCAAATCTGCATTGCATAGTATTACAATAGCCAAGATATGGAAGTCACCAAAAAGTCCACCGACAGATGGGTGGACAAAGAAGAACTGCTACATGTACAGATGGAATATGAGCTGGCGAAAAAATGAAACAATGCCATTTGCAGCACCATAGATGAGTCTAGAAGTAATCACGCAACTTGTAGTAAGTGAGACAGCGAAAGACACATATCCTATCATATCACATACAGGTGTTACCTAAAAATTGAAACAAACGAAGATATTTCCACAGAGAAAGGCAATCACAGATTCAGTACAAAAACTTATGGTTCGCCAAATGGAAAGGTGTGAGGATTGGATACACTACCATATTGAGGTTAACGGAGAGATACAAACACATGTGAAATATATAATCACCAAAGACCTACGGAATACCAAGGGAAGACTACTCAACATTGTGTCATAACCTACATGGGAAAAGGATCTGAAGAAGAATAGATATATGTACATGTGTGAAAGAAGCACATCGTGCACACCTAGAACAAACAAAACATTGTAATCAAGTTTGCTGTGATAAAAAATAAAAATTAAGTTAAAACTACGAACAAGAAGTAATGAGACATAAACTTAAAGAGCTTTTTCCTGGCACATTCCATTCTAATTTACAACCTAGAACACCACTTCCAGTAAGGCTCTGTTGCCCTAGTAACCAGATTTGGTAAAGGAGAAATGCTGCCGCCTTGTGGCCCATTCCCGCAAGAGCAGCTTTTAACCCACAGCTAATGCTCACTTAACATTCACAAGGACTCAGGGCTGTAAAGGACACCTGCCCTCAAAATTGTGCTGAGGTAGGGAATGGATAAAACAATGCAAAACAGGTAACATTTTCAAGAAGATAGTATGAAGAGGTAAGTTTTACTCACTCTCTTTTTAAAAAAAGGAAAATGGATAAAAGCTCAACCTCAGGAAGTATTAGACTCATGCAATCTAATCTACAAAAAGTTTTCAACTCACACCAGTCGACTGACCATCAGCAAAAAGCCTACAAACAATCAATGCTGAAGAGGTTTTAGAGAACTGTGTACCCTCTAGCTGCTGGTGAGATGTAAAGTGGTTAACAGCCAATAATGAGAACAGAAGGGAGCTGCGTTTAAAAGGAAAAACTGAGGTACCATTCAATTCCGGAAGGCGCACCAATGGGCCTCTCACCTGAGAAGACCAGAATCAAGAAGACCCGGGCTGCAAAAGCTGCACTGCAGCCTTATTCACAATAGACAAGACAGTGAAGCAACCAAAATGTCCATCAACAGATGAAGGGATAAAGAAGAAGGGGTCCATGTACACAATGAATACTAGCCATGGAAAACAATGAAACACTGCTCTTTGAGGCACCATAGATGATCTTGGAGATAATCACAGAACATGAGGTAAGTCGGAAAGCAAAAGTCCTATATCCTATGAAATCACTTATAGGCGTTATCTAATAACTGACACAAATGAACATATTTCCACAGGGAAAGGCAATCACAGACTTATAAAAAAAAAAAACTATGCTTACCTAAAAGGAAAGGTGGGGGGATTGGATAAATGAAGATTAGCGTTACCATATGTATACAAATTCATATTATATACATATATCAAAAAGACCGACCATATAGCAAGGGAGGTTGATGGAACACTCTGTAATAATTTACATGGGAAGAGGATCTCTACATAAATAGATATATATAATGTGTAAATGAACCAGAGTGTGTACACCTTGGACAAACAACATTCGAACCATTACCCCAATGTAAAAAATTAAAACAACGAACTAGAAGTAATGAGACATAAACTTATGGGTGGTTTTCCTGGCACATTCCATTCAAATTTACAACCTAGGTAAACGACTTCCAGAACGGCTCTGCTGCCCTAGTACCCAGATTTGGGAATGGAGAAATGCTGCCTCCTTGTGGCCGTTTCCCACAACAGCAGCTTTCAACCCACTGCAAAAGGTCACTAAATATTCACCAATTCAGTTCTGTAAATGACACCTGCCCTCCAAAAAATACTGAGCTCGAAAATCGACCAAAACATTCAAGAGTGCAACCTTCCAAAAAGACAATTTGAAGAGGTAGATTGTACTCACACTTTTTTTTTTCTTTTTTCTTTCAACACAAAAGAAAAAGGCGTGGAAAAATGATGAATTTTAGGAATTTTTAAAGACATGTAAACCCAAATTACAAAAACCTATCAGCTCACACCAGTCAGAATGGCCCTCGACAAAAATGCTGCAAACAATAAATGCTGACGTGATTGTGGAGAAATGAGTACCCTCGATTCTAAGGGGGACGTGGTAAGAGCCACTAGTGAAAGCACAATTGAGGTGCCTTGAAAAGGTAACATTGAGCTACCATACCAGTCAATCAATCATACCCACTGCTGGGTGTATCACCTGAGAAAATGAAAATCCAAAAGTCACAGGCTGGCAATCCTGCACTCCAGCAATAGTTACCATAGGCAACACTTGGAAGCAACGAAAATGTCCATCAACAGAGGAATGCACCAAGAAGAAGGGGTCCATGTACACAATGGAATATTAGCCATGGAAAACATTGAAGCACTGCTCTTTGAGGCACCATACATGAGCCTGGAGATAATCACAAAACATGAAGTAGGACGGAGAGCAAAAGACCTATATCCTATAATATCACTTATGGCATTATCTAATAACTGACACAAATGAACATATTTCCAAAGAGAAAGACACTCACGGGCTTAGAAAACAAACTATGCTCATCTGAAAGGAAAGGAGGGGGGAATTGATAAATGAAGAATAGTGTTACTATACGTATACAAATACATATTATATACACGTATCAAAAAGACCGAACATATAGCAAGGGAGGTCTATGGAACACTGTAATATGTTACATGGGAAGAGGATCTGTACATTAATAGACATACATAATGTACAAATGAACCAGATTGTGTACACCTAGGACAAACAATATTCTACTCTTTACTCTGATTAAAAAAATTTAAAAACCCAAGAAGAAGTAATGAGACATAAACTTATGGGGATTTCTCCTGGCAAATTCCATTCTCATTTACAACCTAGGACAACGACTTCCAGAAAGGCTCTGCTGCCCTAGTACCCAGATTGGGGAATGGAGAAATGCTGCCTCCTTGTGGCCGTTTCCCACAACAGCAGCTTTAAACCCACTGCGAAAGGTCACTAAATATTCACCAACTTGCAGTTCTGTAAATGACACCTGCCCTCCAAAAAATTCCTGGGGTCAAAAATCGACCAAAAAATTCAAAAGAGGGCAACCTTCGAAGAAGACAATTTCAAGAGGTATATTGTACACACGGTTTTTTTCCTTTAAGTGAAAAGAAAAAGGCGTGGGAAAATGATAAAGTTTAGGAATTTTTAAAGATATGCAAACCGAAATTACAAATACCTATCAGCTCACAGCAGTCAGAATGGCCATCAGCAAAAGTGCTGCAAACAATACATGCTGAAGGGATTGTGGAGAAATGTGTACCCTGAGCTCTAAGGGGGACGTGGTAAGAACCATTACTGTAAACACAATGGAGGTGCTTTGAAAAGGTAAACATTGAGCTACCAGTGAATCAAGCACACCATCTGCTGAGCCTATCACCTGAGAAAATGAGAATCAAAAAGTCACAGGCTGGCAAACCTGTACGCCAGCAATACTTACCATAGTCAACACATGGAAGCAACAAAAATGTCCATCAACAGAGGAATGCACCAAGAAGAAGTGGTCCATGTATACAACGGAATAGTACTCCAGTAAAAAATATAAATTAAATTTAAAAAACAAACAAATGTAAGGAGACATCAGCATCTGTGGGTTTCTCCGGGCACATTCCACTCTAATTTATAACCGAAGAGCACCACTGGCCGGTAGGTCTGTTTCCCTAGTACCAGCGTGGGGAACGTAGAAAGGCTGCCGCCCTCTGGCCGTTACCTGCAAAAGCAGGTTTAAAGCTTGAGCTAACGGTCACTTCATATGAACTAGTACTGCAGGGCTGTAAATGAAACCTGCCCGCAAAATGTCTTGAGGGAGGTAATGGCCAAAATATTTCAAAAGGTGACACATACTTCAAGTAAACACTTTGAAGAACTAAGATCTAATCACAGCTGGAAAAATAAAAAGCACATGTCTTAAAGCTCAATTTCAACGCATTATGAGACACATGCAAATTCAACCACAAAGAGGTATCAGCTCACACCAGTCAGAATAACCATCAGCAAAAAACTACAAAGAATAAATGCTGAAGGTGCTGTGGAGAAGTGCATACCCTCAACTTTACGTGGGACGTAACCTGCAAAGAGCCACTAAAGAGAACAGAATGGAGGTGCCTTTAAAAGGTAAACATTGAGCTACCATATGATCCAACAGACCCATTCCTGGAACTATAACCTAAGAAGACAGAATTGGAAAGACACAGGCAGGCAAATCTGCATTGCATAGTATTACAATAGCCAAGATATGGAAGTCACCAAAAAGTCCACCGACAGATGGGTGGACAAAGAAGAACTGCTACATATACAGATGGAATATGGGCTGGCGAAAAAATGAAACAATGCCATTTGCAGCACCATAGATGAGTCTAGAAGTAATCACGCAACTTGTAGTAAGTGAGACAGCGAAAGACACATATCCTATCATATCACATACAGGTGTTACCTAAAAATTGAAACAAACGAAGATATTTCCACAGAGAAAGGCAATCACAGATTCAGTACAAAAACTTATGGTTCGCCAAATGGAAAGGTGTGAGGATTGGATACACTACCATATTGAGGTTAACGGAGAGATACAAACACATGTGAAATATATAATCACCAAAGACCTACGGAATACCAAGGGAAGACTACTCAACATTGTGTCATAACCTACATGGGAAAAGGATCTGAAGAAGAATAGATATATGTACATGTGTGAAAGAAGCACATCGTGCACACCTAGAACAAACAAAACATTGTAATCAAGTTTGCTGTGATAAAAAATAAAAATTAAGTTAAAACTACGAACAAGAAGTAATGTGACATAAACTTACAGGGCTTTTACCTGGCACATTCCATTCTAATTTACAACCTAGAACACCCCTTCCAGTAAGGCTCTGTTGCCCTAGTAACCAGATTTGGTAAAGGAGAAATGCTGCCGCCTTGTGGCCCATTCCCGCAAGAGCAGCTTTTAACCCACAGCTAATGGTCACTTAACATTCACAAGGACTCAGGGCTGTAAAGGACACCTGCCCTCAAAATTGTGCTGAGGTAGGGAATGGATAAAACAATGCAAAACAGGCAACATTTTCAAGAAGATAGTATGAAGAGGTAAGTTTTACTCACTCTCTTTTTTAAAAAAGGAAAATGGATAAAAGCTCAACCTCAGGAAGTATTAGACTCATGCAATCTAATCTACAAAAAGTTTTCAACTCACACCAGTCGACTGACCATCAGCAAAAAGCCTACAAACAATCAATGCTGAAGAGGTTTTAGAGAACTGTGTACCCTCTAGCTGCTGGTGAGATGTAAAGTGGTTAACAGCCAATAATGAGAACAGAAGGGAGCTGCGTTTAAAAGGAAAAACTGAGGTACCATTCAATCCAGCAGGCGCACCAATGGGCCTCTCACCTGAGAAGACCAGAATCGAGAAGACCAGAATCAAGAAGACCCGGGCTGCAAAAGCTGCACTGCTGCCTTATTCACAATAGACAAGACAGTGAAGCAACCAAAATGTCCATCAACAGATGAAGGGATAAAGAAGAAGGGGTCCATGTACACAATGAATACTAGCCATGGAAAACAATGAAACACTGCTCTTTGAGGCACCATAGATGATCTTGGAGATAATCACAGAACATGAGGTAAGTCGGAAAGCAAAAGTCCTATATCCTATGAAATCACTTATAGGCGTTATCTAATAACTGACACAAATGAACATATTTCCACAGGGAAAGGCAATCACAGACTTATAAAAAAAAAAAAAACTATGCTTACCTAAAAGGAAAGGTGGGGGGAATGGATAAATGAAGATTAGCGTTACCATATGTATACAAATTCATATTATATACATATATCAAAAAGACCGACCATATAGCAAGGGAGGTTGATGGAACACTCTATAATAATTTACATGGGAAGAGGATCTCTACATAAATAGATATATATAATGTGTAAATGAACCAGAGTGTGTACACCTTGGACAAACAACATTCGAACCATTACCCCAATGTAAAAAATTAAAACAACGAACTAGAAGTAATGAGACATAAACTTATGGGTGGTTTTCCTGGCACATTCCATTCAAATTTACAACCTAGGGAAACGACTTCCAGAACGGCTCTGCTGCCCTAGTACCCAGATTTGGGAATGGAGAAATGCTGCCTCCTTGTGGCCGTTTCCCACAACAGCAGCTTTCAACCCACTGCAAAAGGTCACTAAATATTCACCAATTCAGTTCTGTAAATGACACCTGCCCTCCAAAAAATACTGAGCTCGAAAATCGACCAAAACATTCAAGAGTGCAACCTTCCAAAAAGACAATTTGAAGAGGTAGATTGTACTCACACTTTCTTTTTTCTTTTTTCTTTCAACACAAAAGAAAAAGGCGTGGAAAAATGATGAATTTTAGGAATTTTTAAAGACATGTAAACCCAAATTACAAAAACCTATCAGCTCACACCAGTCAGAATGGCCCTCGACAAAAATGCTGCAAACAATAAATGCTGACGTGATTGTGGAGAAATGAGTACCCTCGATTCTAAGGGGGACGTGGTAAGAGCCACTAGTGAAAGCACAATTGAGGTGCCTTGAAAAGGTAACATTGAGCTACCATACCAGTCAATCAATCATACCCACTGCTGGGTGTATCACCTGAGAAAATGAAAATCCAAAAGTCACAGGCTGGCAATCCTGCACTCCAGCAATAGTTACCATAGGCAACACTTGGAAGCAACGAAAACGTCCATCAACAGAGGAATGCACCAAGAAGAAGGGGTCCGTGTACACAATGGAATATTAGCCATGGAAAACATTGAAGCACTGCTCTTTGAGGCACCATACATGAGCCTGGAGATAATCACAAAACATGAAGTAGGACGGAGAGCAAAAGACCTATATCCTATAATATCACTTATGGCATTATCTAATAACTGACACAAATGAACATATTTCCAAAGAGAAAGACACTCACGGGCTTAGAAAACAAACTATGCTCATCTGAAAGGAAAGGAGGGGGGAATTGATAAATGAAGAATAGTGTTACTATACGTATACAAATACATATTATATACACGTATCAAAAAGACCGAACATATAGCAAGGGAGGTCTATGGAACACCGTAATATGTTACATGGGAAGAGGATCTGTACATTAATAGACATACATAATGTACAAATGAACCAGATTGTGTACACCTAGGACAAACAATATTCTACTCTTTACTCTGATTAAAAAAATTTAAAAACCCAAGAAGAAGTAATGAGACATAAACTTATGGGGATTTCTCCTGGCAAATTCCATTCTCATTTACAACCTAGGACAACGACTTCCAGAAAGGCTCTGCTGCCCTAGTACCCAGATTGGGGAATGGAGAAATGCTGCCTCCTTGTGGCCGTTTCCCACAACAGCAGCTTTAAACCCACTGCGAAAGGTCACTAAATATTCACCAACTTGCAGTTCTGTAAATGACACCTGCCCTCCAAAAAATTCCTGGGGTCAAAAATCGACCAAAAAATTCAAAAGAGGGCAACCTTCGAAGAAGACAATTTCAAGAGGTATATTGTACACACGGTTTTTTTCCTTTAAGTGAAAAGAAAAAGGCGTGGGAAAATGATAAAGTTTAGGAATTTTTAAAGATATGCAAACCGAAATTACAAATACCTATCAGCTCACAGCAGTCAGAATGGCCATCAGCAAAAATGCTGCAAACAATACATGCTAAAGGGATTGTGGAGAAATGTGTACCCTGAGCTCTAAGGGGGACGTGGTAAGAACCATTACTGTAAACACAATGGAGGTGCTTTGAAAAGGTAAACATTGAGCTACCAGTGAATCAAGCATACCATCTGCTGAGCCTATCACCTGAGAAAATGAGAATCAAAAAGTCACAGGCTGGCAAACCTGTACGCCAGCAATACTTACCATAGTCAACACATGGAGGCAACAAAAATGTCCATCAACAGAGGAATGCACCAAGAAGAAGTGGTCCATGTATACAACGGAATAGTACTCCAGTAAAAAATATAAATTAAATTTAAAAAACAAACAAATGTAAGGAGACATCAGCATCTGTGGGTTTCTCTGGGCACATTCCACTCTAATTTATAACCGAAGAGCACCACTGGCCGGTAGGTCTGTTTCCCTAGTACCAGCGTGGGGAACGTAGAAAGGCTGCCGCCCTCTGGCCGTTACCTGCAAAAGCAGGTTTAAAGCTTGAGCTAACGGTCACTTCATATGAACTAGTACTGCAGGGCTGTAAATGAAACCTGCCCTCAAAATGTCTGGAGGGAGGTAATGGCCAAAATATTTCAAAAGGTGACACATACTTCAAGTAAACACTTTGAAGAACTAAGCTCTAATCACAGCTGGAAAAATAAAAAGCACATGTCTTAAAGCTCAATTTCAACGCATTATGAGACACATGCAAATTCAACCACAAAGAGGTATCAGCTCACACCAGTCAGAATAACCATCAGCAAAAAACTACAAAGAATAAATGCTGAAGGTGCTGTGGAGAAGTGCATACCCTCAACTTTACGTGGGACGTAACCTGGAAAGAGCCACTAAAGAGAACAGAATGGAGGTGCCTTTAAAAGGTAAACTTTGAGCTACCATATGATCCAACAGACCCATTCCTGGAACTATAACCTAAGAAGACAGAATTGGAAAGGCACAGGCAGGCAAATCTGCATTGCATAGTATTACAATAGCCAAGATATGGAAGTCACCAAAAAGTCCACCGACAGATGGGTGGACAAAGAAGAACTGCTACATGTACAGATGGAATATGAGCTGGCGAAAAAATGAAACAATGCCATTTGCAGCACCATAGATGAGTCTAGAAGTAATCACGCAACTTGTAGTAAGTGAGACAGCGAAAGACACATATCCTATCATATCACATACAGGTGTTACCTAAAAATTGAAACAAACGAAGATATTTCCACAGAGAAAGGCAATCACAGATTCAGTACAAAAACTTATGGTTCGCCAAATGGAAAGGTGTGAGGATTGGATACACTACCATATTGAGGTTAACGGAGAGATACAAACACATGTGAAATATATAATCACCAAAGACCTACGGAATACCAAGGGAAGACTACTCAACATTGTGTCATAACCTACATGGGAAAAGGATCTGAAGAAGAATAGATATATGTACATGTGTGAAAGAAGCACATCGTGCACACCTAGAACAAACAAAACATTGTAATCAAGTTTGCTGTGATAAAAAATAAAAATTAAGTTAAAACTACGAACAAGAAGTAATGAGACATAAACTTAAAGGGCTTTTTCCTGGCACATTCCTCTCTAATTTACAACCTAGAACACCACTTCCAGTAAGGCTCTGTTGCCCTAGTAACCAGATTTGGTAAAGGAGAAATGCTGCCGCCTTGTGGCCCATTCCCGCAAGAGCAGCTTTTAACCCACAGCTAATGGTCACTTAACATTCACAAGGACTCAGGGCTGTAAAGGACACCTGCCCTCAAAATTGTGCTGAGGTAGGGAATGGATAAAACAATGCAAAACAGGCAACATTTTCAAGAAGATAGTATGAAGAGGTAAGTTTTACTCACTCTCTTTTTAAAAAAAGGAAAATGGATAAAAGCTCCACCTCAGGAAGTATTAGACTCATGCAATCTAATCTACAAAAAGTTTTCAACTCACACCAGTCGACTGACCATCAGCAAAAAGCCTACAAACAATCAATGCTGAAGAGGTTTTAGAGAACTGTGTACCCTCTAGCTGCTGGTGAGATGTAAAGTGGTTAACAGCCAATAATGAGAACAGAAGGGAGCTGCGTTTAAAAGGAAAAACTGAGGTACCATTCAATCCAGCAGGCGCACCAATGGGCCTCTCACCTGAGAAGACCAGAATCAAGAAGACCCGGGCTGCAAAAGCTGCACTGCAGCCTTATTCACAATAGACAAGACAGTGAAGCAACCAAAATGTCCATCAACAGATGAAGGGATAAAGAAGAAGGGGTCCATGTACACAATGAATACTAGCCATGGAAAACAATGAAACACTGCTCTTTGAGGCACCATAGATGATCTTGGAGATAATCACAGAACATGAGGTAAGTCGGAAAGCAAAAGTCCTATATCCTATGAAATCACTTATAGGCGTTATCTAATAACTGACACAAATGAACATATTTCCACAGGGAAAGGCAATCACAGACTTATAAAAAAAAAAAAACTATGCTTACCTAAAAGGAAAGGTGGGGGGAATGGATAAATGAAGATTAGCGTTACCATATGTATACAAATTCATATTATATACATATATCAAAAAGACCGACCATATAGCAAGGGAGGTTGATGGAACACTCTAATAATTTACATGGGAAGAGGATCTCTACATAAATAGATATATATAATGTGTAAATGAACCAGAGTGTGTACACCTTGGACAAACAACATTCGAACCATTACCCCAATGTAAAAAATTAAAACAACGAACTAGAAGTAATGAGACATAAACTTATGGGTGGTTTTCCTGGCACATTCCATTCAAATTTACAACCTAGGTAAACGACTTCCAGAACGGCTCTGCTGCCCTAGTACCCAGATTTGGGAATGGAGAAATGCTGCCTCCTTGTGGCCGTTTCCCACAACAGCAGCTTTCAACCCACTGCAAAAGGTCACTAAATATTCACCAATTCAGTTCTGTAAATGACACCTGCCCTCCAAAAAATACTGAGCTCGAAAATCGACCAAAACATTCAAGAGTGCAACCTTCCAAAAAGACAATTTGAAGAGGTAGATTGTACTCACACTTTTTTTTTTCTTTTTTCTTTCAACACAAAAGAAAAAGGCGTGGAAAAATGATGAATTTTAGGAATTTTTAAAGACATGTAAACCCAAATTACAAAAACCTATCAGCTCACACCAGTCAGAATGGCCCTCGACAAAAATGCTGCAAACAATAAATGCTGACGTGATTGTGGAGAAATGAGTACCCTCGATTCTAAGGGGGACGTGGTAAGAGCCACTAGTGAAAGCACAATTGAGGTGCCTTGAAAAGGTAACATTGAGCTACCATACCAGTCAATCAATCATACCCACTGCTGGGTGTATCACCTGAGAAAATGAAAATCCAAAAGTCACAGGCTGGCAATCCTGCACTCCAGCAATAGTTACCATAGGCAACACTTGGAAGCAACGAAAACGTCCATCAACAGAGGAATGCACCAAGAAGAAGGGGTCCGTGTACACAATGGAATATTAGCCATGGAAAACATTGAAGCACTGCTCTTTGAGGCACCATACATGAGCCTGGAGATAATCACAAAACATGAAGTAGGACGGAGAGCAAAAGACCTATATCCTATAATATCACTTATGGCATTATCTAATAACTGACACAAATGAACATATTTCCAAAGAGAAAGACACTCACGGGCTTAGAAAACAAACTATGCTCATCTGAAAGGAAAGGAGGGGGGAATTGATAAATGAAGAATAGTGTTACTATACGTATACAAATACATATTATATACACGTATCAAAAAGACCGAACATATAGCAAGGGAGGTCTATGGAACACCGTAATATGTTACATGGGAAGAGGATCTGTACATTAATAGACATACATAATGTACAAATGAACCAGATTGTGTACACCTAGGACAAACAATATTCTACTCTTTACTCTGATTAAAAAAATTTAAAAACCCAAGAAGAAGTAATGAGACATAAACTTATGGGGATTTCTCCTGGCAAATTCCATTCTCATTTACAACCTAGGACAACGACTTCCAGAAAGGCTCTGCTGCCCTAGTACCCAGATTGGGGAATGGAGAAATGCTGCCTCCTTGTGGCCGTTTCCCACAACAGCAGCTTTAAACCCACTGCGAAAGGTCACTAAATATTCACCAACTTGCAGTTCTGTAAATGACACCTGCCCTCCAAAAAATTCCTGGGGTCAAAAATCGACCAAAAAATTCAAAAGAGGGCAACCTTCGAAGAAGACAATTTCAAGAGGTATATTGTACACACGGTTTTTTTCCTTTAAGTGAAAAGAAAAAGGCGTGGGAAAATGATAAAGTTTAGGAATTTTTAAAGATATGCAAACCGAAATTACAAATACCTATCAGCTCACAGCAGTCAGAATGGCCATCAGCAAAAATGCTGCAAACAATACATGCTAAAGGGATTGTGGAGAAATGTGTACCCTGAGCTCTAAGGGGGACGTGGTAAGAACCATTACTGTAAACACAATGGAGGTGCTTTGAAAAGGTAAACATTGAGCTACCAGTGAATCAAGCATACCATCTGCTGAGCCTATCACCTGAGAAAATGAGAATCAAAAAGTCACAGGCTGGCAAACCTGTACGCCAGCAATACTTACCATAGTCAACACATGGAAGCAACAAAAATGTCCATCAACAGAGGAATGCACCAAGAAGAAGTGGTCCATGTATACAACGGAATAGTACTCCAGTAAAAAATATAAATTAAATTTAAAAAACAAACAAATGTAAGGAGACATCAGCATCTGTGGGTTTCTCCGGGCACATTCCACTCTAATTTATAACCGAAGAGCACCACTGGCCGGTAGGTCTGTTTCCCTAGTACCAGCGTGGGGAACGTAGAAAGGCTGCCGCCCTCTGGCCGTTACCTGCAAAAGCAGGTTTAAAGCTTGAGCTAACGGTCACTTCATATGAACTAGTACTGCAGGGCTGTAAATGAAACCTGCCCTCAAAATGTCTTGAGGGAGGTAATGGCCAAAATATTTCAAGAGGTGACACATACTTCAAGTAAACACTTTGAAGAACTAAGCTCTAATCACAGCTGGAAAAATAAAAAGCACATGTCTTAAAGCTCAATTTCAACGCATTATGAGACACATGCAAATTCAACCACAAAGAGGTATCAGCTCACACCAGTCAGAATAACCATCAGCAAAAAACTACAAAGAATAAATGCTGAAGGTGCTGTGGAGAAGTGCATACCCTCAACTTTACGTGGGACGTAACCTGGAAAGAGCCACTAGAGAGAACAGAATGGAGGTGCCTTTAAAAGGTAAACATTGAGCTACCATATGATCCAACAGACCCATTCCTGGAACTATAACCTAAGAAGACAGAATTGGAAAGACACAGGCAGGCAAATCTGCATTGCATAGTATTACAATAGCCAAGATATGGAAGTCACCAAAAAGTCCACCGACAGATGGGTGGACAAAGAAGAACTGCTACATATACAGATGGAATATGGGCTGGCGAAAAAATGAAACAATGCCATTTGCAGCACCATAGATGAGTCTAGAAGTAATCACGCAACTTGTAGTAAGTGAGACAGCGAAAGACACATATCCTATCATATCACATACAGGTGTTACCTAAAAATTGAAACAAACGAAGATATTTCCACAGAGAAAGGCAATCACAGATTCAGTACAAAAACTTATGGTTCGCCAAATGGAAAGGTGTGAGGATTGGATACACTACCATATTGAGGTTAACGGAGAGATACAAACACATGTGAAATATATAATCACCAAAGACCTACGGAATACCAAGGGAAGACTACTCAACATTGTGTCATAACCTACATGGGAAAAGGATCTGAAGAAGAATAGATATATGTACATGTGTGAAAGAAGCACATCGTGCACACCTAGAACAAACAAAACATTGTAATCAAGTTTGCTGTGATAAAAAATAAAAATTAAGTTAAAACTACGAACAAGAAGTAATGTGACATAAACTTAAAGGGCTTTTACCTGGCACATTCCATTCTAATTTACAACCTAGAACACCCCTTCCAGTAAGGCTCTGTTGCCCTAGTAACCAGATTTGGTAAAGGAGAAATGCTGCCGCCTTGTGGCCCATTCCCGCAAGAGCAGCTTTTAACCCACAGCTAATGGTCACTTAACATTCACAAGGACTCAGGGCTGTAAAGGACACCTGCCCTCAAAATTGTGCTGAGGTAGGGAATGGATAAAACAATGCAAAACAGGCAACATTTTCAAGAAGATAGTATGAAGAGGTAAGTTTTACTCACTCTCTTTTTTAAAAAAGGAAAATGGATAAAAGCTCAACCTCAGGAAGTATTAGACTCATGCAATCTAATCTACAAAAAGTTTTCAACTCACACCAGTCGACTGACCATCAGCAAAAAGCCTACAAACAATCAATGCTGAAGAGGTTTTAGAGAACTGTGTACCCTCTAGCTGCTGGTGAGATGTAAAGTGGTTAACAGCCAATAATGAGAACAGAAGGGAGCTGCGTTTAAAAGGAAAAACTGAGGTACCATTCAATCCAGCAGGCGCACCAATGGGCCTCTCACCTGAGAAGACCAGAATCGAGAAGACCAGAATCAAGAAGACCCGGGATGCAAAAGCTGCACTGCTGCCTTATTCACAATAGACAAGACAGTGAAGCAACCAAAATGTCCATCAACAGATGAAGGGATAAAGAAGAAGGGGTCCATGTACACAATGAATACTAGCCATGGAAAACAATGAAACACTGCTCTTTGAGGCACCATAGATGATCTTGGAGATAATCACAGAACATGAGGTAAGTCGGAAAGCAAAAGTCCTATATCCTATGAAATCACTTATAGGCGTTATCTAATAACTGACACAAATGAACATATTTCCACAGGGAAAGGCAATCACAGACTTATAAAAAAAAAAAAAACTATGCTTACCTAAAAGGAAAGGTGGGGGGAATGGATAAATGAAGATTAGCGTTACCATATGTATACAAATTCATATTATATACATATATCAAAAAGACCGACCATATAGCAAGGGAGGTTGATGGAACACTCTATAATAATTTACATGGGAAGAGGATCTCTACATAAATAGATATATATAATGTGTAAATGAACCAGAGTGTGTACACCTTGGACAAACAACATTCGAACCATTACCCCAATGTAAAAAATTAAAACAACGAACTAGAAGTAATGAGACATAAACTTATGGGTGGTTTTCCTGGCACATTCCATTCAAATTTACAACCTAGGTAAACGACTTCCAGAACGGCTCTGCTGCCCTAGTACCCAGATTTGGGAATGGAGAAATGCTGCCTCCTTGTGGCCGTTTCCCACAACAGCAGCTTTCAACCCACTGCAAAAGGTCACTAAATATTCACCAATTCAGTTCTGTAAATGACACCTGCCCTCCAAAAAATACTGAGCTCGAAAATCGACCAAAACATTCAAGAGTGCAACCTTCCAAAAAGACAATTTGAAGAGGTAGATTGTACTCACACTTTTTTTTTTCTTTTTTCTTTCAACACAAAAGAAAAAGGCGTGGAAAAATGATGAATTTTAGGAATTTTTAAAGACATGTAAACCCAAATTACAAAAACCTATCAGCTCACACCAGTCAGAATGGCCCTCGACAAAAATGCTGCAAACAATAAATGCTGACGTGATTGTGGAGAAATGAGTACCCTCGATTCTAAGGGGGACGTGGTAAGAGCCACTAGTGAAAGCACAATTGAGGTGCCTTGAAAAGGTAACATTGAGCTACCATACCAGTCAATCAATCATACCCACTGCTGGGTGTATCACCTGAGAAAATGAAAATCCAAAAGTCACAGGCTGGCAATCCTGCACTCCAGCAATAGTTACCATAGGCAACACTTGGAAGCAACGAAAACGTCCATCAACAGAGGAATGCACCAAGAAGAAGGGGTCCGTGTACACAATGGAATATTAGCCATGGAAAACATTGAAGCACTGCTCTTTGAGGCACCATACATGAGCCTGGAGATAATCACAAAACATGAAGTAGGACGGAGAGCAAAAGACCTATATCCTATAATATCACTTATGGCATTATCTAATAACTGACACAAATGAACATATTTCCAAAGAGAAAGACACTCACGGGCTTAGAAAACAAACTATGCTCATCTGAAAGGAAAGGAGGGGGGAATTGATAAATGAAGAATAGTGTTACTATACGTATACAAATACATATTATATACACGTATCAAAAAGACCGAACATATAGCAAGGGAGGTCTATGGAACACCGTAATATGTTACATGGGAAGAGGATCTGTACATTAATAGACATACATAATGTACAAATGAACCAGATTGTGTACACCTAGGACAAACAATATTCTACTCTTTACTCTGATTAAAAAAATTTAAAAACCCAAGAAGAAGTAATGAGACATAAACTTATGGGGATTTCTCCTGGCAAATTCCATTCTCATTTACAACCTAGGACAACGACTTCCAGAAAGGCTCTGCTGCCCTAGTACCCAGATTGGGGAATGGAGAAATGCTGCCTCCTTGTGGCCGTTTCCCACAACAGCAGCTTTAAACCCACTGCGAAAGGTCACTAAATATTCACCAACTTGCAGTTCTGTAAATGACACCTGCCCTCCAAAAAATTCCTGGGGTCAAAAATCGACCAAAAAATTCAAAAGAGGGCAACCTTCGAAGAAGACAATTTCAAGAGGTATATTGTACACACGGTTTTTTTCCTTTAAGTGAAAAGAAAAAGGCGTGGGAAAATGATAAAGTTTAGGAATTTTTAAAGATATGCAAACCGAAATTACAAATACCTATCAGCTCACAGCAGTCAGAATGGCCATCAGCAAAAATGCTGCAAACAATACATGCTGAAGGGATTGTGGAGAAATGTGTACCCTGAGCTCTAAGGGGGACGTGGTAAGAACCATTACTGTAAACACAATGGAGGTGCTTTGAAAAGGTAAACATTGAGCTACCAGTGAATCAAGCATACCATCTGCTGAGCCTATCACCTGAGAAAATGAGAATCAAAAAGTCACAGGCTGGCAAACCTGTACGCCAGCAATACTTACCATAGTCAACACATGGAAGCAACAAAAATGTCCATCAACAGAGGAATGCACCAAGAAGAAGTGGTTCATGTATACAACGGAATAGTACTCCAGTAAAAAATATAAATTAAATTTAAAAAACAAACAAATGTAAGGAGACATCAGCATCTGTGGGTTTCTCCGGGCACATTCCACTCTAATTTATAACCGAAGAGCACCACTGGCCGGTAGGTCTGTTTCCCTAGTACCAGCGTGGGGAACGTAGAAAGGCTGCCGCTCTCTGGCCGTTACCTGCAAAAGAAGCTTTAAAGTCTGTGCTAATTGTCACTTCATATGATCAAGTACTGCAGGGCTGTAAATGAAACCTGCCCTCAAAATGTCTTGAGGGAGGTAATGGCCAAAATATTTCAAAATGTGACACATACTTAAGAAAACACTTTGAAGAACTAAGCTGTAATCACAGTTTGATAAATAAAAAGGACATGCTTTAAAGCTCAATTTCAACAGATTATGGGACACATGCAAATTCCACCACAAAGAAGTCTTAGCTCGCACCTGTCAGAATAACCATCAGCAATAAAACTACAAACAATAAATACTGAAAGTGTTTTGGAGAAATGCATACCCTCAACTTTAAGTGGGACGTAACCTGGATAGAGCCACTAATGAGAACTGAATGGTGGTGTCTTTAAAACGTACACACTGAGCTACCATATGATAGCCCACTCCTTGGCCTATAACATAAGAAGATAGAACTGGAAAGACACAGGCAAGCAAATGTGCATTGCAGCAGTATTACAATAGCCAAGACATGGAGGCAATCAAAAAGTCCATCAAGAGGTGCGTGGCCAAATAAGAACTGCTACACGTACAGATGGAATATTAGCCAGGAAAAAAAGGAAACAATGCCATTTGCAGCACCATGTATGATTCTTGAGGTAATCAGGCAAATTGTACTAAGTCAGAAAGCAAAAGACACATATCCTATAATATCACTTATAGGTCTTAGCTAAAAATTGATACCAATGAAGATATTTCCACAGAGAAAGGCAATCACAGATTCATTAAACAAACTTATGGTTCACCAAATGGAAAGCTGTGAGGATTGGATACATTAGGATATTGGGGTTAACACAGATATAGAAACACATGTGAAATATGTAATCACCAAAGACCTACGGAATACCAAGAGAAGATTACTCAACATTGTGTCATAACCTACATGGGAAAATTATCCAAAGAAGAATAGATATATGTATATGTTTAAAAGAACCACATCTTGCACACCTAGAAGAAACAAAACATTTTAATCAAATTTGTTCTGATAAAAAATAAAAATTAAATTAAAAAAAGAACAAGAAGTAATGAGACATAAACTTAAGGGGCTTTTTGCTGGCACATTGCATCATAATTTACAACCAGAACATGACTTCCATTAAGGCTCTGTCATCACTAATAAAGCAGCTTTATAAGCAATGTTGAAGATAGCTTAAAAGAAGTCTCACTAATTATTGATAGTAACAAGAAAACAAAGTAAAGTAAAAATCTCACTGCAAAAAGTATACATAGAGTAAGGATAGTAGATCAAACACTTATTAAACTTCTGTAAAGAATAAAAGACAACAGCAGTATGTTTTTTTAAAAAGAGAGGGCCCAAATAAATCTGAAATGAAAGAGATGATGTTACAACAGACACCACAGAAATACAAAATATCCTAAGATACACACAGCGTAACTCAGGGCTCAGACTGGACAGAGTCCACTCTCCAGTCCCCTCTACATGACTTACAGGAGCCTCAGAAACTGAGGAGGGGGTCCCTGAGGAGAGGCTCAAGATAGAATACGGTAGGCATTAACATGGCTGCATTCATCTTAAACATGCCTGAACTACATTCACACGAGATGATTTTGTCCTGTATGTACATTGGCACCTCTAGTCGGAACTGCTGATCTTTGGCTTCATCACCTCTACTGACAGCATTAGCTTCACCTGCTGTGGACCATCTCCTATAGGATTTCTAGAACCACAAAACGTCGAAGCTTCACAGGACCCAGAGTCTGTGTGACTCCATGCAGAGTCTCAGAGTCTCAACTCCACTCAGACACTCCACTCTTGGAGGGCACACACAAAGTAGTGTGCACATCAGGACCCAGGGGAAGGAGCAGTGACCCCGTAGGAGAATGACCAGAATTACCTGTTAGTTTTAGAGGGTCTCCTGCAGAGGCAGGTGGTGGCTGTGGCTGTGGCTCACCGTGAGGACAACGACACTGGCAGCAGAAGTTCTGGGAAATACTCCTTGGTGTGAGCCCTCCCAGAGTCCGGCATTAGCCCCACCAAGAGCAAGGTAGGCTCCAGTGCTGGGTTGCCTCAGGCCAAACAACCAACAGGGAGGGAACCCAGCCCCATGCATCAGCAGACAAGCGGATTAAACATTTTATTAAAGTTTTATTTAATCCACAGACAAGCGGATTAAAGCTCTGCCCAACAAAGCAACACCCAGCTCTACTCACCACCAGTCCCTCCCATCAGGAAGCTTGCACAAGCCTCTAAGATAGACTCATCCACCGGAGAGCAGACAACAGAAGCAAGAAGAACTACAATTCTGCAGCCTGTGGAAGGAAAACCACATTCACAGAAAGATAGACAAAATGAAAAGGCAGAGGACTTTATACCAGATCAAGGAACAAGATAAAACCCCAGAAAAAAAACGAAATAAGGTGGAGATAGGGAACCTTCCAGAAAAAGAATTCAGAATAATGATAGTGAAGATGATCCAAGACCTTGTAAAAAGAATGGAGGCAAAGATCAAGAAGATGCAAGAAATGTTTAACAAAGACCTAAAAGAATTAAAGAACAAACAAACAGAGGTGAATAATATAATAACTGAAATGAAGAATACACTAGAAGGAATCAGTAGCAGAATAACTGTGGCAGAAGAAAGGATAAGTGACCTGGAAGACAGAAAGGTGGAAATCACTGCCATGGAACAGAATAAAGAAAAAGAATGAAAATAAATGAAGACACCCTAAGAGTCCTCTGGGACAACATTAAACGCAACAACATTCAAATTATAGGGGTCCCAGAAGGAGAAGAGAGAGAGAAAGGACCCAAGAATATATTTGAAGAGATTATAGTTGAAAACTTCCCTAGCATGGGAAAAGAAATAGCCACCCAAGTCCAGGAAGCGCAGAGAGTCCCAGGCAGGATAAACCAAAGGAGAAAAATGCCAAGACACATAGTAACCAAATTGACAAAAATTAAAGACAAAGAAAAATTATTGAAAGCAACAAGGGAAAAATGACAAATAACATACAAGGGAACTCCCATAACAGCTGATTTCTCAGCAGAAAATCTACAAGCCAGAAGGGAGTGGCATGATAAATTTAAAGTGATGAAAGGGAAGAACCTACAACCAAGAGTACTCCACCCAGCAAGGATCTCATTCAGATTTGACAGAGAAATCAAAAGTCCTACAGACAAGCAAAAGCTAAGAGAATTCAGCACCATGAAACCAGCTCTACACCAAATGCTAAAGGAACTTCTCTAAGTGGGAAACACAAGAGAAGAAAAGGACCCACCAAGACAAACCCATAACAATTAAGAAAATAGTAATAGGAACATACATATTGATAATTACCTTAAACATGAATGGACTAAATGTTCCAACCAAAAGACACAGGCTCGCTGAATGGATACAAAAACAAGACCCATATATATGCTGTCTACAAGAGACCCATTTCAGACCTAGGGACACATACAGACTGAAAGTGAGGTGATGGAAAAATATATTCTATGCAAATGAAAATCAAAAGAAAGCTGGAGTAGCAATACTCATATCAGATAAAATAGACTTTAAAATAAAGAATGTTACAAGAGACAAGGAAAGACACTACATAATGGTCAAGGGATCAATCCAAGAAGAAGATATAACGATTATAAATATATATGTACCCAACATAGGAGCACCTCAATATATAAGGCAACTGCTAACAGCTATAAAAGAGGAAATCGACAGTAACACAATAATAGCGGGGGACTTTAACAGCTCACTTACACCAGTGGAGATCATCCAGACAGAAAATTAATAAGGAAACACAAGCTTTAAATGACACAATAGACCAGATAGAGTTAATTGATATTTATAGGACATTCCATCCCAAAGCAGCAGAGTACACGTTCTTCTCAACTGGACACGGAACATTCTCCAGGATAGATCACATCTTGGGTCACAAATAAAGCCTCAGTAAATTTAAGAAAACTGAAATCATATCAAGCAGCTGTTCCGACCACAATGCTATGAGATTAGAAATCAATTACAGGGAAAAAACCGTAAAAAACACAAACACATGGAGGCTAAACAATACGTTACTAAATAACCAAGAGGTCACTGAAGAAATAAAAGAGGAAATCAAAAACTACCTAGAGACAAATGACAACAAAAACACGATGATCCAAAACCTATGGGATGCAGCAAAAGCAGTTCTAAGAGGGAAGTTTATAGCAATACAAGCCTACCTCAAGAAACAAGAAAAATCTCAAATAAACAATCTAACCTTACACCTAGAGGAACTAGAGAAAGAAGAACAAAACCGAAAGTTAGTAGAAGGAAAGGAAGCATAAAGGTCAGAGCAGAAATGAATGAAATAGAAACAAAGAAAACGAAAGCAAAGATCAATAAAACTAAAAGCTGGTTCTTTGAGAAGATAAACAAAAATGATAAGCCTTTAGCCAGACTCAAGAAAAAGAGGGAGAGGACTCAAATCAACAAAATTAGAAGTGAAAAAGGAGAAGTTACAACAGACACCACAGGAATACAAAGCATCCTAAGAGACTACCACATGCAACTCTATGCCAATAAAATGGACAACCTGGAAGAAATGGACAAATTCTTAGAAAGGGATAACCTTCCAAGAGTGAATCAGGAAGAAATAGAAAATATGAACAAACCTATCACAAGCAATGAAATTGAAACTGTGATTAAAAATCTTCCAACAAACAAAAGTCCAGAACCAGATGGTGTCACAGGTGAATTCTATCAAATATTTAGAGACGAGCTAACACCCAACCTTCTCAAATTCTTCAAAACAATTGCAGGGGAAGGAACACTTCCAAACTCATTCTATGAGACCACCATCACCCTGATACCAAAACCAGACAAAGATACTACAAGGAAAGAAAATTATAGACCAATATCACTGATGAATATAGATGTAAAAATCCTCAACAAAATAGTAGCAAACAGAATCGAACAACACATCAAAAGGATCATACACCATGATCAAGTGGGGTTTATCCCAGGGGTGCAAGGATTCTTCAATATACACAAATCAATGTGATACACCATATTAACAAATTGTAGAATAAAACCATATGATCATCTCAATAGATGCAGGAAAAGATTTTGAGAAAATTCAACACCCATTTATGATAAAAACTCTGCAGAGTGTGGGCATAGAGGGAAACTACCTCAACATAATAAAGGCCATAAATGACAAACCCACAGCAAACAGCATTCTCAATGGTGAAAAACTCAAAGCGTTTCCTCTAAGATCAGGAACAAGACGAGGATGTCCACTCTCACCACTACTATTCAACATAGTTTTGGAAGTCCTAACCATGGCAATCAGAGAAGAAAAAGAAATAAAAGGAATACAAAAAGGAAAAGAAGAAGTAAAATTGTCACTGTTTGCAGATGACATCATATCATAGATAGAGAATCCTAAAGATGCCACCAGAAAACCACTGGAGCTAATCAATGAATTTGGTAAAGTTGCAGGATACAAAATTAATGCACAGAAATTGCTTGCATTCCTATACACTAACAATGAAAGATCAGAAAGAGAAATTAAGGAAACAATCCCATTACCACTGCAACAAAAAGAATAAAATACCTAGGAATAAACCTACCTAAGGAAGTAAAAGACCTGTACTCAGAAAACTATAAGACACTGATGAAAGAAATCAAAGATGATATAAACAGATGGAGACATATACCATGTTCTTGGATTAGAAGAATCAATATTGTGAAAAAGACTATACTACCCAAAGCAATCTACAGATTCAATGCAATCCCTATCAAAATACCTTTGGTATTTTCTACAGAACTAGAAAAAAAATCTTAAAATTTGTAGGGAGACACAAAAGACCCCGGATAGCCAAAGCAGTCTTGAGGGGAAAAAAAAGAGCTGGAGGAATCAGACTTCCAGACTTCAGACTGTATTACAAAGCTACAGTAATCAAGATAATATGGTACTGACACAAAAACAGAAATATAGATCAATAGAACAGGATAGAAAGCACAGAGATAAACCCACGTACCTATGGTTAACTAATCTATGACAAAGGAGGCAAGGGTATACAATGGAGAAAAGACAGTGTCTTCAGTAAGTGGTGCTGGGAAAACTGGACAGCTACATGTAAAAGAATGAAATTAGAACACTCCTTAACACCATACACAAAAATAAACTCAAAATGGATTAGAGACCTAAATGTAAGACCAGCCACTATAAAACACTTAGAGGAAAACATAAGCAGAACAGTCTATGACATAAATCACAGCAAGATCCTTTTTGACCCACCTCCTAGAGAAATGGAAATAAAAACAAAAATTAAAAAATGGGACCTAATGAAACTTAAAATCTTTTGCACAGCAAAGGAAAACATAAGCAAGACCAAAAGACAACCATCAGAATGGGAGAAAATATTTTCAAATGAAGCAAATGGCAAAGGATTAATCTCCAAAAAGCAGCTCATGTAGCTCAGTATCACAAAACCAAACAACCCAATCCAAAAATTGGCAGAAGACCTCAATAGACATTTCTCCAAAGAAGATATACAGGGCTTCCCTGGTGGCGCAGTGGTTGAGAATCTGCCTGCCAATGCAGGGGACACGGGTTCGAGCCCTGGTCTGGGAGGATCCCACATGCCGTGGAGCGGCAGGGCCCGTGAGCCACAACTACTGAGGCTGCGTGTCTGGAGCCTGTGCTCCGCGACTAGAGAGGCCGCGATAGTGAGAGGCCCATGCAACACGATGAAGAGTGGCCCCCACTTGCCACAACTAGAGAAAGCCCTGGCACAGAAACGAAGATGCAACACAGCCATAAATAAATTTAAAAAAAAAAGAAGATATACAGTTTGCCAACAAACACATGAAAGGATGCTGAACATCACTAATCATTAGAGAAATGTAAATCAAAACTACAGTGAGGTATCACCTCACACCAGTCAGAATGGCCATCATCAAAAAATCTACAAACAATAAATGCTGGAGAGGCATTTATTGGAGAAAAGGGAACCCTCTTGCACTGTTGGTGGGAATGTAAATTGATATAGCCACTAAGGAGAATGGTACGGGGGTGCCTTAAAAACTAAAAATAGAACTACCGTACAACCCAGCAATCCCACTACTGGACATTTACCCTGAGAAAAACATAATTCAAAAAGAGTCATGTACCACAATGTTCATTGTAGCTCTATTTACAATAGCCAGGACATGGAAGCAACCTAAGTGTCCATCAACAGATAACTGGATAAAGAAGATGTGGCACATATATACAATGGAACATTATTCAGCCATAAAAAGAAACGAAATTGAGTTATTTGTAGTGAGGTGGATGGATCTAGAGTCTGTCCTACAGAGTGAAGTAAGTCAGAAAGAGAAAAACAAATACCGTATGCTAACACATATATATGGAATCTAAAAGAAAAAAGTTTATGAAGAACCTAGGGGCAGGAAAGGATTAAGGACACAGACGTAGAGAAAGGACTTGAGGACACGGGGAGGGGGAAGGGTAAGCTGGGACAAAGTGAGAGAGTGGTATGGACATATATACACTACCAAATGTAAAATTGATAGCTACTGGGAAGCAGCCACATAGCACAGGGAGATCAGCTCGGTGCTTTGTGACCACCTAAAGGGGTGCGATAAGGGAGTGAGAGGGAGGTGCAAGAGGGAGGGCATATGGTGTTATATGTATACGTATAGCTGATTCACTTTTTTATACAGCAGAAACTAACACACAATTGTAAAGCAATTATACTCCAATAAAGATGTAAAAGGAAAAAAAAAGAAAGCCCAGAGATAAACCTACACACCTATGGTCCACTAATCTATGACAAAGGAGGCAAGGATATACAGTGGACAAAAGACAGTCTCGTCAATAAGTGGTGCTGGGAAAAATGGACAGCTACATGTAAAAGAATGAAATTAGAACACTCCCTAACACCATACACAAAAAATAAACTCTAAATGGATTAGAGACCGAAATGTAAGACCGGACACTATAAAACTCTTAGAGGAACACATAGGAAGAATACTCTTTGACATAAATCACAGCAAGATCTTCTTTGATCCACCTCCTAGAGTAATGGAATAAAAAACACAAATAAACAAATGGGAGCAAATGAAACCTAAAAGCTTTTGGAAAGCAAAGGAAACTACAAACAAGACGAAAAGACAACCCTCAGAATGGGAGAAAATATTTGCAAACAAATCAATGGACAAAGGATTAATCTCCAATATATATAAACAGCTCATGCAGCTCAACAGTAAAAAAACAAACAACCCAATCCAAAAATGGGCAGATGACGTAAATAGACATTTGTCCCAGGAAGACATACAGATGGCCAAGAAGCACATGAAAAGCTGCTCAACATCACTAATTATTAGAGAAATATAAACCAAAACTACAATGAGGTATCACCTCACACAAGTCAGAATGGGCATCATCAGAAAATCTACAAACAACAAATGTTGGAGAGGGTGTGGAGAAAAGGGAAGCCTCTTGCACTATTTGTGGGAATGTAAATTGATACAGTCACTATGGAGAACAGTATGGAGGTTCCTTAAAAAACTAAAAATAGAATTACCATATGACCCAGCAATCCCACTACTGGTCATACACCCAGAGAAAACCATAATTTAAAAAGACACAGTCACCACAATGTTCATTGCAGCACTATTTACAATAGCCAGGTCATGGAAGCAACCTAAATGCCCATAGACAGACAAATGGAAAAGATGTGGTACATATATAAAATGGAATATTACTCAGCCATAAAAAGGAATGAAATTGGGTCATTTGTAGAGACGTGGATAGATCTAGAGACTGTCATACAGAGTGAAGTAAGTCAGAAAGAGAAAAACAAATATCGTATATTAACGCATACATATGGAACCTAGAAAAATGGTACAGATGAACCGGTTTGCAAGGCAGAAATAGAGACACAGATGTAGAGAACAAATGTATGGACACCAAGGGGGGAAAGTGGCAGGGTGGTGGTGGTGGGATGAATTGCGAGCCTGGGATTGACATATATACACTTATATGTATAAAATAGATAACCAATAAGAACCTGCTGTATAAAAAAATGAATAAAATAAAATTCAAAAATAAATAATATTTAAAAAAATAAAACAGAAAAAAAAGTTCTGTCCTTCCCATAGACGTATTTATATAAATGAATTATTTCCATGCTTATATCTATAAATACAAAAAGAGGAATAAAACCTACCTTGAACCAAAAAAGAAAAAAAAAAACAGAACCCACTGGCCATACAGAGGAAAACCCTATCAGGGCACTTGCTCCAGTGGTAAACAATTCTGAAGTTGTTCAGAGGTGGGGAATCGTCTCCCATGCAGCCAGCAGCCCCCCCGCAAGGAGCGTCCTCATTGCAAAGCTGGGGGACCGTGAGGAGGCGTCTCTGAGTAAACGTGAGCTGAGCCCCAGGCTAGCTGCTGCTGAACTTTTCCCACCCTTCCCAGGTAAAACACCTGAATGTGTGCAAAGACTTTAAAGCCTAGAGGAAGGGGCTTGAAGTCACACCAGCGACAGCACGCAGGCCAACCTGGTGCCTGCAGGCCAGCCAGGATGGTCCTGGCCCCGGGCGCTCTTCTGGAAGCTTTCCATTTCCCTGCCTGAGGTACCCCTCCTGTCCCGGCCCCCACTGCTTTTTTCCTTCCTCACCTCTGCCCGGGGAGAAATTCCAGCAGCAGGTATGGGTGACACATCCTCTTCTTTAGCAGGTGGCAGCCCGGCAACTCCTGCAGAAAGTCCAGCAGAGCCCCACTCACACCGGGCCACTCATAGAGCCGTGGGCCCTACTCCCTCCCACCAGCCCAACCCCGAGACTGCTGGCGGGGCAGAGAATATGGCGTCAGGCACAGCTGCAGAGGCTTTTGCTGCCTGGAGGGGTGTTTATATTGACCTCAACCCAGGCACACCTGGGAAGGGCTGGCTGGCCGGGTCAGGCTGCCCAGGTCAGCCAATCCTCGCCCCTCAGGGGCTCAGAGTTGCAGAAAATGGGCTTTGCTGCACTGGCCAGGTCCAAGGAACAGGTGTAGGGTCCCGAGAGTCAGGATAGATAAGGGGCGGCAGCCCTGACTTGTTTTCTAATCATTTTATCTGGTCCATGAGTGGGAGACAACTTCAAGAAGACCCTCTCCTAATGAGAGGAACCCAGGAGTCAGGGAGAGGAGGGGTGGTGGGTGGAGACAGAGGCCTGGTGCCCCGGCTGCAGTGGAAGCCCCTGGTAGACCAGGTGGAGGGAGGCCGCACGGAGTGAAGCCTAGGGTCACAGACCTGTCGGAGCTGCTGTTAGTTCAAGCCCTGCTCTGAGGTGCTCTGTGTCAGCTCTGAGCGACAGGTGTGCTGGGGGTGCTCTGCAATGAGGGTTATGTGCACGGTTCCTGTGTGCCCAGCCCTGCCGGGGTACCTGTCCAGGGGAGCTCCATATCCAGGGAGGGGCCTGCCCATGAGAGCCCCATGAGCTGCTGGGTACCTGCCCAGGTGAGCTCCATATCCTGGGAGGGGCCTGACCATGAGAGCCCCGTGGGCTGCTGGGTACCTGCCCAGATGAGCTCCATATCCTGGGAGGGGCCTGACCACGAGAGCCCCGTGGGCTGCTGGCTACCTGCACAGGTGAGCTCCATATCCGGGGAGAGGCTTGACCACGAGAGCCCCGTGGGCTGCTGGGGACCTGGTAAAGGACGCCAGGACAGTCAGTGAAGCCACAGAGGATATACATCCAGTAGTTCCTAATTCCTACACCCTGCTGGTCATTCTACCATCCACCAGGACATGCTATTCTGTATTATACTTCAATGATGCCTTCTTCTGTATTCCATTAGTCCCAGAGTCACAAGAAATTTTGGCTGTGAGTGGCAGGACTCAACATACAACAAAAACAATACTGCTGGGCCGTCCTGCCCCAGGGGTTCAAAAATTCCCACACCATCTTTGGGGAAATGTTAGCTAAAGCCCTAAAAGATCTACCTCTGGAGAAGGGAACCCTCCTTCAATATGCAGACGACATTCTGATCGCCAGCCCTACTAAGGAGGCTTCTGAACTACCTAGCCAATAAAAGATAGAAGGTGTCCAAGAAAAAGGCTCAAATATCACAGACTAAGGTGACCTGCCTGGGCTTCGTTCTCACAGAAGGTCGGCGAAGCCCATCCCAGGAAAGGGAAGAAGCCATTTGCAGCCTTACCCCTTCTAAAACTAGAAGACAGCTTAGGGGTTCCTGGGGAGCCCGGGGTTTGCTGCATCTGGATCCCTAACTACAGTCTAATAGCTGGGCCTCTATATGAAACATTGAAAGGAAAAGATGATGATCCTTTTGAATAGAATCCAGAAGCGGCCTTTCAAGAATGGAAAGAGCAGTTAATTCAGACCCTTGTCCTGGACCTCCCTAATTTAGCTAAACCCTTTGACCTTTACATTCCTGGTCGAAGGTGAATCGCCCTTGTATTAGTGCAAAATTAGTATTAGTGCAAAAACTGGGACCACTTGGAAAAACGCAAGAATTCCCTCCAGGTAGGAGAAACTACGGTCACCAAGGGCTTGGCCAGCTGCCCCATCCGGCCAGGATACTGGGATTATCTAAAAACCTGGAAATGAGCAGCCCGCAAGGCCAGCTCCCTCCTAAGGGAAAAGGACCCCACTTGGTGATCCTAACCACCCACCATGCCCTGAAGTTGCAGGGATCGCTCCGTGGGCACACTGACCTCGAGTGAGGAGGCCCTCCAACTCCAACCTCCAGAGAGACAACCTGGGGCAACGGGCACCCATGACGACTCGTGTGACCATCTCTTTGACCTTGGTCTTCTCTTCCAGAAAACAACAAGAATGTGCCCCAAAAGAGCAGACTACTGTTTGTAGGACTTACTGCACCCAGAGGGGAGCTAATAAGCTTGGTGGGGGAACCGTATTATAAGGCTGTCACCATAGAAAAGCCTACAGACACCGCGGTGACGGCGGCCAATGAGACCGGCTGGACTCCTGGCTACTTCAAAAGGCCGTTGACTGAGTGGCCGTCATGGTCCTGGATCACCACCGGCCCTGGACTGTCTGGGAGTTGAGCAGGCAGGGCTCTGACACCTGGTGCTGTTTGTACGTTAATTCAGTGGCCTAACTGAAGAAAGCGCAGACTACTGGTCAGAGCATCTAGGCTGGCAGAAACCGTCAGCCTAAGGGGGCCGAACCAATGTGGGGCGGGGGTAAAACCGGCCCCCCCAGCGTCCCTGCGCATCTCTTTCCTGGACCCTTAAAGGTCATTAGAATCTATAAACCTTCCAATGCTGGTGCTCAGGCGGACGAGCAGTGAGGGAGGAGGCCTGGGGACAATCAACCTCACCTGGAGGCTGCTGGGGAGAAGTCCTGCCCCTCCCCCCGGGTATGAGGACACCCAACTCAGCACGAAGCATTTACAGAAGAGGTGTCTGCACCCTCAGCGCCCCAAGAATGAGGAATGGGACAAAAGGCAGAGGAGGGGTTTGTCACCGGCAAAGCCCATTAAAAATTCCTGGGAGATAAAAATAGAATCTGGGCAATAAAATAAAGTCTAACCTTTTTTTCCTTTGTGCTTTGTCTAATTTCACGTGCTCCTAGGGTTCCGCATTCAGAGGTCCCACACTCGGCACTTCAGACCCGATTTCCTAGTGCAAAATGGCTGGGCCGACACCTCAGCTCGCGGGGCCCCGTGCAGACTCCGCGACATAGAGCCTGAGCTCCAGCCAACCCGGCCCTCGAGAGCTCCGCCCCGTCCCTCCCGCTGACGCTGACGGGATCCCTACACAGCAACCAGGCCCACAGCCCGTGGGCGAGCGCACGCTCTCACCTCTCCATTCTCTGATCAAAATATAAAGTTTTCCTTTGCTTCTGAACCAAACTCAGTCTCGATCTGTTGGCTCCAATGACACTGGGCAGGGGGACCCTTGTTGGGGCCCACTCTGCAGGATCAGTAACAGAATTTGAGAACATTGTAACTTCGATGAACAGATGTGTGAGCCAAACTGTAATGAACATAGAGCAGTGTATAAGGCTCGTGTAAAATAAGATGTTTCTAACACTTCCATTTGATATTTCCATCACTTTATTATAAGCAAGTTCAGTGGACGGGTTTGTCTTATTTGACAGGTCAACATTAGAGAAATGCAGTGATTTCTTTCCAAGGATGTACATCTAATAATCTTGGCTGAAGTTTCAATCTTGTTTTGAATGATTTTCCATTGAAAATGATACCACTCTTTCAGTTCCTAGATTTCTGAGAAGTATAAAATCTTATATTTTTTTATTACCAAAGGGGAAAGGTGGGAGGAGGGATAAATTAACAGTATCGGATTAACATATACACACTGCTATGTATAAAATATATCATCAACAAGGAACTACTGTATACCACAGGGAACTATACTCAATATTTTGTAATAACCCCTAAGGGGAAATAATCTGAAACACAATAGATATCTATATCGACATCATCTATCAACTACAGATAAAATGGAACCTAAAGGAGGCCGATGGTGAGCGTTTCTGACCCTGAAGACTTTAATGATCTAAAGTTTGGACTCTGCCTGCGGCCCAAGTCCCTTAATGAACATACATGTACCAGTAGCTTAAAAATTCCCCAGATTGGGGTTCGGGGAGACACTGATTTGGAAAAATCCCTGGTGTTCTCCTTACATACATGGGACCTTTCATACAGCTAAAACAGGTCTGTGATACCCAGAAGATGGTACACGGTTGGATCAGGAAGATTTTGGAAAAGGCACCTCATCTCCTAATCTCCTGGTTGTCGGGTTCACCCCTCCAGCCACTTTCCTAACAATCTCCACATTGAGGATGTCAGCACCTTCAACATCCTGTTGCACAGAGTTTGGAATTTGTCCAGAGGATGAAGGGGAAGGAGGAGAAACAATGAGAGACAAACCCTAGAAGTTCGGACAGACACATGCCACTCTAATTTCCAATCAGGAAGAAGAATTAAGCAAAGGCTTAGTCTACCGCCCAGAACCAGAGTACGGCCAGAAGCAAACGAGCGGTTTTGCGGACAGCTCCCAAAAAAGCGAGTTCACAAATGAAGCTCAGGAAACTTCAATACACAAACCTGCAGAATTATAAATGATCACTCTCGTCCAAAAATATATTGAGGGAAGGCAACAAAGAGGATTTGAAAGCAAGGCAGAATTGCAGGAAATAGATTTCAGGAGGTAGATTAGAATCGCCTTTAAAGCACATGAAAAGCGGCAAAACGTCGACAATGATGCACTTGGCCAAAAAGGGTGTATGGGTTTTCTCCTGAATATATTCAGGAAAAAACGCATACGCCCTTTTGGGCCAACCAAGCAAGCCGGAAATGCAAATCAGCACTAAAAAGAAGCCTCACTTCCCTCGGTCAAAAGGGCCATCCTCAAAAAGTGTAAAAAGCAGAAATGCAGGACAGGCCATGGAGAAAAGGGAGCCTTGTTAGGCTGATGGGCGGGATGTAAATTGCCAACGGCCACTCTGGAGAAGTGTATGGTGTTTCCTAAAACATCTAAAAAACACAGCTAGAGAGCATAGGGCACTTCCACTCATGGGCGTATAAAATGGGATAATTAAAAATCAACAAGACACAGGCACCCCAAAGTTTAGGGCTGCTCTGTTTCCAAGAATCTCCACTTCGGTACACCATAAATATGCGAGGAAAGAGAAAAATGGTTAAAGAAGTTGTGCTACTTATGTACAATGGAATATCACTCAGCCATGAAATCAATGTCATAAGGCTAGTAGCAGCATGATGAGTGAATTTAGGTACGATGTTTCTAAGTGAAATAAGTCACCCAGAAAAAGACACTTATCATAATATATCACTTATGGAGGGAATGTCAAAATCGCTACACATGACCTCAATTACAAAAAAGAACAGAGTCACACATTTAGAAAACACACTATGGCTGCTTAACGGGAAAGGTGAGGTGGGGTGATGCATAAAACAAGGGTTTCAAATTAGCTCAGATACCGTTCCAGAAGCCACATATGTAATAGACAAGACCTACTCCCTGCTCAGTGAACTGGACTCAACACCCCCTATTCACTGCCCAAGAATATATCTGACTAGGAAGAGTCTTAAAACCTATGTATTGATATCTCTCTGGAAGTGAATCAAGAGGGTGTAAAGCGGCATAAACACAGCAGGGAAAAGCAGCTAAACCCCATTATAAAAATAGATTACTTAAAAAAACAACCCATAAAACAAAGACAGTGAAAGAGAGAGAAATTCTTACAAAATCCGTTCAGGGGCTCTGATGCAACTGGATTGACCATATCTAGACCCACAGCTGGATGAGACAGAAGGCTGGACACTCTTGGGGCTGAGAGGATTGGTGAGGTTGGGTGAGCAAACGCAGACCCTTTAAAGTAATAGTGCGTGGTACCCATGCCATGGGTCCCAAATCTCCAGGTTCAAGGGCATCTTCCTACATCGAAAACATGCCTGGGAAACCCAGAAGATGGTACACCGTGTGATCGGGAAAGGTTTCTAAAACGCACCTCATTTCTGCTCTCCTTGTGCTCGGGTTCGCCATTCCAGCCGCTTCACTAACAATCTCCCTACTTGGAGAATCAGCACCGTTGACCTCCTGTTTCGTACAGGTCGCAATTTGTCCTGAGGATGAACGGGAAGAGGGGGAACCAATGAGAGACTAGCTCTAGGTGTTGGGACAGGCACAGGTCACTCTATTTTCCCATCAGGAAGAAGAATGAACCACAGGCTCAGCCTGCCCCCCGGAACCAGAATAGGGCCTGAAGCAATCCTGCGCTTTTGCGGCCAGCTCCCAAAAAAGCGAGTTGACAAATGGAGCTCAGGGGCACTGCAATTCACAAACCTGCAGAGTTATAAATGATAACTCTCGTCCACAAATATATTGAGGGAAGGCAACGAAGAGGATTTGAAAGCAAGGCAGAATTGCAGGAAACATATTTCAGAAGGTAGATTCGACTCGCCTTGAAAGCACATGAAGAGCGGCAAAGCGTTGACAATGAGGCCCTTGGCCAAAAAGGGCGTATGCGTTTTTTCCTGAATATATTCAGGAAAAAACGCATACGCCCTTTTTGGCCAACCAAGCAAGCCGGAAAGGCAAATCGGCGCTACAAAGAAGTCTCGCTTGCCAGCGGTCATAAGGGCCATGCTGAAAAAAGTGTAAAAACCAGAAATGCAGGACAGGCCATGGAGACATGGGAGCCTTGCTACGCTGATGGGCGGGATGGAAATTGCCAACAGCCACTCTGGAGAAGTGTACGCTGCGTCCTGAAACATGTAATAGACACAGCTGAGAGAGCATAGGGCACTTCCACTCATGGGCGTAGAAATCGGGAAACCTAAAAATCAACAAGACACAGGCACCCCAAAGTTTAGGGCTGCTCTGTTTCCAGAACCTCCACTTCGGTACACCTTAAATATCCCAGGAAAGAGAAAAATGGATAAAGAATTTGTGGTACTTATGCACAATGGAATATCACTCAGCCATGAAATCAGTGTCATAAGGCTAGTAGCAGCATGATGAGTGGATTTAGGGACGATGACTCTAGGTGAAGTAAGTCACACAGAAAAGGACACTTATCCTAAGATATCACTTAGAGAGGGAATGTCAAAATCGCTACACCTGAACTGAATTCCAAAACAGAACAGAGTCACACATTTAGAAAACACACGATGGCTGCTTAACGGGAAAGGTGAGGTGGGGTGATGCATAAAACAAGGGTTTCAAATTAGCTCAGATACCGTTCCAGAAGCCACATATGTAATAGACAAGACCTACTCCCTGCTCAGTGAACTGGACTCAACACCCCCTATTCACCGCCCAAGAATATATCTGACTAGGAAGAGTCTTAAAACCTATGTATTGATATCTCTCTGGAAGTGAATCAAGAGGGTGTAAAGCGGCATAAACACAGCAGGGAAAAGCAGCTAAACCCCATTATAAAAATAGATTACTTAAAAAAACAACCCATAAAACAAAGACAGTGAAAGAGAGAGAAATTCTTACAAAATCCGTTCAGGGGCTCTGATGCAACTGGATTGACCATATCTAGACCCACAGCTGGATGAGACAGAAGGCTGGACACTCTTGGGGCTGAGAGGATTGGTGAGGTTGGGTGAGCAAACGCAGACCCTTTAAAGTAATAGTGCGTGGTACCCATGCCATGGGTCCCAAATCTCCAGGTTCAAGGGCATCTTCCTACATCGAAAACATGCCTGGGAAACCCAGAAGATGGTACACCGTGTGATGGGGAAAGGTTTCTAAAACGCACCTCATTTCTCCTCTCCTTGTGCTCGGGTTCGCCATTCCAGCCGCTTCACTAACAATCTCCCTACTTGGAGAATCAGCACCGTTGACCTCCTGTTTCGTACAGGTCGCAATTTGTCCTGAGGATGAACGGGAAGAGGGGGAACCAATGAGAGACTAGCTCTAGGTGTTGGGACAGGCACAGGTCACTCTATTTTCCCATCAGGAAGAAGAATGAACCAGAGGCTCAGCCTGCCCCCCGGAACCAGAATAGGGCCTGAAGCAATCCTGCGCTTTTGCGGCCAGCTCCCAAAAAAGCGAGTTGACAAATGGAGCTCAGGGGCACTGCAATTCACAAACCTGCAGAGTTATAAATGATAACTCTCGTCCACAAATATATTGAGGGAAGGCAACGAAGAGGATTTGAAAGCAAGGCAGAATTGCAGGAAACAGATTTCAGAAGGTAGATTCGACTCGCCTTGAAAGCACATGAAAAGCGGCAAAGCGTTGACAATGAGGCCCTTGGCCAAAAAGGGCGTATGCGTTTTTTCCTGAATATATTCAGGAAAAAACGCATACGCCCTTTTTGGCCAACCAAGCAAGCCAGAAAGGCAAATCGACGCTACAAAGAACTCTCGCTTGCCAGCGGTCTAAAGGGCCATGCTGAAAAAAGTGTAAAAACCAGAAATGCAGGACAGGCCATGGAGACATGGGAGCCTTGCTACGCTGATGGGCGGGATGGAAATTGCCAACAGCCACTCTGGAGAAGTGTACGCTGCGTCCTGAAACATGTAATAGACACATCTGAGAGAGAATAGGGCACTTCCACTCATGGGTGTAGAAATCGGGAAACCTAAAAATCAACAAGACACAGGCACCCCAAAGTTTAGGGCTGCTCTGTTTCCAAGAACCTCCACTTCGGTACACCTTAAATATCCCAGGAAAGAGAAAACTGGATAAAGAAGTTGTGGTACTTATGCACAATGGAATATCACTCAGCCATGAAATCAGTGTCATAAGGCTAGTAGCAGCATGATGAGTGGATTTAGGGACGATGACTCTAAGTGAAGTAAGTCACACAGAAAAGGACACTTATCCTAAGATATCACTTATAGAGGGAATGTCAAAATCGCTACACCTGAACTGAATTCCAAAACAGAACAGAGTCACACATTTAGAAAACACACTATGGCTGCTTAACGGGAAAGGTGAGGTGGGGTGATGCATAAAACAAGGGTTTCAAATTAGCTCAGATACCGTTCCAGAAGCCAAATAGGTAATAGACAAGACCTACTCCCTGCTCAATGAACTGGACTCAACACCCCCTATTCACCGCCCAAGAATATATCTGACTAGGAAGAGTCTTAAAACCTATGTATTGATATCTCTCTGGAAGTGAATCAAGAGGGTGTAAAGCGGCATAAACACAGCAGGGAAAAGGAGCTAAACCCCATTATAAAAACAGATTACTTTAAAAAAAAACCCCATAAAACAAAGACAGTGAAAGAGAGAGAAATTCTTACAAAATCCGTTCAGGGGCTCTGATGCAACCTGGATTGACCATATCTAGACCCACAGCTGGATGAGACAGAAGGCTGGACACTCTTGGGGCTGAGAGGATTGCTGAGGTTGGGTGAGAAAATGCAGACCCTTTAAAGTAATAGTGCGTGGTACCCATGCCATGGGTCCCAAATCTCCAGGTTCAAGGGCATCTTCCTACATCGAAAACTGCCTGGGAAACCCAGAAGATGGTACACCGTGTGATCGGGAAAGGTTTCTAAAACGTACCTCATTTCTCCTCTCCTTGTGCTCGAGTTCGCCATTCCAGCCACTTCACTAACAATCTCCCTACTTGGAGAATCAGCACCGTTCACCTCCTATTTCGTACAGGTCGCAATTTGTCCTGAGGATGAACGGGAAGAGGGGGAACCAATGAGAGACTAGCTCTAGGTGTTGGGACAGGCACAGGTCACTCTATAGTCCCATCAGGAAGAAGAGTGAACCACAGGCTCAGCCTGCCCCCCGGAACCAGAATACGGCGTGAAGCAATCCTGCTCTTTTGCGGCCAGCTCCCAAAAAAGCGAGTTGACAAATGGAGCTCAGGGGCACTGCAATTCACAAACCTGCAGAGTTATAAATGATAACTCTCGTCCACAAATATATTGAGGGAAGGCAACGAAGAGGATTTGAAAGCAAGGCAGAAATGCAGGAAACAGATTTCAGGAGGTAGATTCGACTCGCCTTAAAAGCACTGAAAGGCGGCAAAGCGTTGACAATAAGGCCCTTGGCCAAAAAGGGCATATGCGTTTTTTCCAGCTTATATTCAGGAAAAAATGCATACGCCCTTTTTGGCCGACCAAGCAAGCCGGAAAGGCCACTCGGCGCTACAAAGAACTCTCAATTGCCAGCGGTCAAAAGGGCCATGCTGAAAAAAGTGTAAAAACCAGAAATGCAGGACAGGCCATGCAGACATGGGAGCCTTGCTACGCTGATGGGCGGGATGGAAATTGCCAACAGCCACTCTGGAGAAGTGTACGCTGCGTCCTGAAACATGTAATAGACACAGATGAGAGAGAATAGGGCACTTCCACTCATGGGCGTAGAAATAGGGAAACCTAAAAATCAACAAGACACAGGCACCCCAAAGTTTAGGGCTGCTCTGTTTCCGAGAACCTCCACTTCGGTACACCTTAAATATCCCAGGAAAGAGAAAAATGGATAAAGAAGTTGTGGTACTTATGCACAATGGAATATCACTCAGCCATGAAATCAGTGTCATAAGGCTAGTAGCAGCATGATGAGTGGATTTAGGGACGATGACTCTAGGTGAAGTAAGTCACACAGAAAAGGACACTTATCCTAAGATATCACTTATAGAGGGAATGTCAAAATCGCTACACCTGAACTGAATTCCAAAACAGAACAGAGTCACACATTTATAAAACACACTATGGCTGCTTAACGGGAAAGGTGAGGTGGGGTGATGCATAAAACAAGGGTTTCAAATTAACTCAGATACCGTTCCAGAAGCCAAATAGGTAATAGACAAGACCTACTCCCTGCTCAATGAACTGGACTCAACACCCCCTATTCACCGCCCAAGAATATATCTGACTAGGAAGAGTCTTAAAACCTATGTATTGATATCTCTCTGGAAGTGAATCAAGAGGGTGTAAAGCGGCATAAACACAGCAGGGAAAAGCAGCTAAACCCCATTATAAAAACAGATTACTTTAAAAAAAAACCCCATAAAACAAAGACAGTGAAAGAGAGAGAAATTCTTACAAAATCCGTTCAGGGGCTCTGATGCAACCTGGATTGACCATATCTAGACCCACAGCTGGATGAGACAGAAGGCTGGACACTCTTGGGGCTGAGAGGATTGCTGAGGTTGGGTGAGAAAATGCAGACCCTTTAAAGTAATAGTGCGTGGTACCCATGCCATGGGTCCCAAATCTCCAGGTTCAAGGGCATCTTCCTACATCGAAAACTGCCTGGGAAACCCAGAAGATGGTACACCGTGTGATCGGGAAAGGTTTCTAAAACGTACCTCATTTCTCCTCTCCTTGTGCTCGAGTTCGCCATTCCAGCCACTTCACTAACAATCTCCCTACTTGGAGAATCAGCACCGTTCACCTCCTATTTCGTACAGGTCGCAATTTGTCCTGAGGATGAACGGGAAGAGGGGGAACCAATGAGAGACTAGCTCTAGGTGTTGGGACAGGCACAGGTCACTCTATAGTCCCATCAGGAAGAAGAGTGAACCACAGGCTCAGCCTGCCCCCCGGAACCAGAATACGGCGTGAAGCAATCCTGCTCTTTTGCGGCCAGCTCCCAAAAAAGCGAGTTGACAAATGGAGCTCAGGGGCACTGCAATTCACAAACCTGCAGAGTTATAAATGATAACTCTCGTCCACAAATATATTGAGGGAAGGCAACGAAGAGGATTTGAAAGCAAGGCAGAAATGCAGGAAACAGATTTCAGGAGGTAGATTCGACTCGCCTTAAAAGCACTGAAAGGCGGCAAAGCGTTGACAATAAGGCCCTTGGCCAAAAAGGGCGTATGCGTTTTTTCCAGCTTATATTCAGGAAAAAATGCATACGCCCTTTTTGGCCGACCAAGCAAGCCGGAAAGGCCAATCGGCGCTACAAAGAACTCTCAATTGCCAGCGGTCAAAAGGGCCATGCTGAAAAAAGTGTAAAAACCAGAAATGCAGGACAGGCCATGCAGACATGGGAGCCTTGCTACGCTGATGGGCGGGATGGAAATTGCCAACAGCCACTCTGGAGAAGTGTACGCTGAGTCCTGAAACATGTAATAGACACAGATGAGAGAGCATAGGGCACTTCCACTCATGGGCGTAGAAATAGGGAAACCTAAAAATCAACAAGACACAGGCACCCCAAAGTTTAGGGCTGCTCTGTTTCCAAGAACCTCCACTTCGGTACACCCTAAATATCCCAGGAAAGAGAAAAATGGATAAAGAAGTTGTGGTACTTATGCACAATGGAATATCACTCAGCCATGAAATCAGTGTCATAAGGCTAGTAGCAGCATGATGAGTGGATTTAGGGACGATGACTCTAAGTGAAGTAAGTCACACAGAAAAGGACACTTATCCTAAGATATCACTTATAGAGGGAATGTCAAAATCGCTACACCTGAACTGAATTCCAAAACAGAACAGAGTCACACATTTATAAAACACACTATGGCTGCTTAACGGGAAAGGTGAGGTGGGGTGATGCATAAAACAAGGGTTTCAAATTAGCTCAGATACCGTTCCAGAAGCCAAATAGGTAATAGACAAGACCTACTCCCTGCTCAGTGAACTGGACTCAACACCCCCTATTCACCGCCCAAGAATATATCTGACTAGGAAGAGTCTTAAAACCTATGTATTGATATCTCTCTGGAAGTGAATCAAGAGGGTGTAAAGCGGCATAAACACAGCAGGGAAAAGCAGCTAAACCCCATTATAAAAATAGATTACTTTAAAAAAAAACCCATAAAAAAAGACAGTGAAAGAGAGAGAAATTCTTACAAAATCCGATCAGGGGCTCTGATGCAACCTGGATTGACCATATCTAGACCCACAGCTGGATGAGACAGAAGGCTGGACACTCTTGGGGCTGAGAGGATTGGTGAGGTTGGGTGAGCAAATGCAGACCCTTTAAAGTAATACTGCGAGGTACCCATGTCATGGGTCCCAAATCTCCAGGTTCAAGGGCATCTTCCTACATCGAAAACATGCCTGGGAAACCCAGAAGATGGTACACCGTGTGATCGGGAAAGGTTTCTAAAACGCACCTCATTTCTCCTCTCCTTGTGCTCGGGTTCGCCATTCCAGCCGCTTCACTAACAATCTCCCTACTTGGAGAATCAGCACCGTAGACCTCCTGTTTCGTACAGGTCGCAAATTGTCCTGAGGATGAACGGGAAGAGGGGGAACCAATGAGAGACTAGCTCTAGGTGTTGGGACAGGCACAGGTCACTCAATATTCCCATCAGGAAGAAGAATGAACCACAGGCTCAGCCTGCCCCCTGGAACCAGAATAGGGCCTGAAGCAATCCTGCGCTTTTGCGGCCAGCTCCCAAATAAGCGAGTTGACAAATGGAGCTCAGGGGCACTGCAATTCACAAACCTGCAGAGTGATAAATGATAACTCTCGTCCACAAATATATTGAGGGAAGGCAACGAAGAGGATTTGAAAGCAAGGCAGAATTGCAGGAAACTGTTTTCAGGAGGTAGATACGACTCGCCTTGAAAGCACATGAAAAGCGGCAAAGCGTTGACAATGAGGCCCTTGGCAAAAAAGGGCGTATGCGTTTTTTCCTGAATATATTCAGGAAAAAACGCATACGCCCTTTTTGGCCAACCAAGCAAGCCGGAAAGGCAAATCGGCGCTACAAAGAAGTCTCGCTTGCCAGCGGTCATAAGGGCCATGCTGAAAAAAGTGTAAAAACCAGAAATGCAGGACAGGCCATGGAGACATGGGAGCCTTGCTACGCTGATGGGCGGGATGGAAATTGCCAACAGCCACTCTGGAGAAGTGTACGCTGCGTCCTGAAACATGTAATAGACACAGCTGAGAGAGCATAGGGCACTTCCACTCATGGGCGTAGAAATCGGGAAACCTAAAAATCAACAAGACACAGGCACCCCAAAGTTTAGGGCTGCTCTGTTTCCAGAACCTCCACTTCGGTACACCTTAAATATCCCAGGAAAGAGAAAAATGGATAAAGAATTTGTGGTACTTATGCACAATGGAATATCACTCAGCCATGAAATCAGTGTCATAAGGCTAGTAGCAGCATGATGAGTGGATTTAGGGACGATGACTCTAGGTGAAGTAAGTCACACAGAAAAGGACACTTATCCTAAGATATCACTTAGAGAGGGAATGTCAAAATCGCTACACCTGAACTGAATTCCAAAACAGAACAGAGTCACACATTTAGAAAACACACTATGGCTGCTTAACGGGAAAGGTGAGGTGGGGTGATGCATAAAACAAGGGTTTCAAATTAGCTCAGATACCGTTCCAGAAGCCACATATGTAATAGACAAGACCTACTCCCTGCTCAGTGAACTGGACTCAACACCCCCTATTCACCGCCCAAGAATATATCTGACTAGGAAGAGTCTTAAAACCTATGTATTGATATCTCTCTGGAAGTGAATCAAGAGGGTGTAAAGCGGCATAAACACAGCAGGGAAAAGCAGCTAAACCCCATTATAAAAATAGATTACTTAAAAAAACAACCCATAAAACAAAGACAGTGAAAGAGAGAGAAATTCTTACAAAATCCGTTCAGGGGCTCTGATGCAACTGGATTGACCATATCTAGACCCACAGCTGGATGAGACAGAAGGCTGGACACTCTTGGGGCTGAGAGGATTGGTGAGGTTGGGTGAGCAAACGCAGACCCTTTAAAGTAATAGTGCGTGGTACCCATGCCATGGGTCCCAAATCTCCAGGTTCAAGGGCATCTTCCTACATCGAAAACATGCCTGGGAAACCCAGAAGATGGTACACCGTGTGATGGGGAAAGGTTTCTAAAACGCACCTCATTTCTCCTCTCCTTGTGCTCGGGTTCGCCTTTCCAGCCGCTTCACTAACAATCTCCCTACTTGGAGAATCAGCACCGTTGACCTCCTGTTTCGTACAGGTCGCAATTTGTCCTGAGGATGAACGGGAAGAGGGGGAACCAATGAGAGACTAGCTCTAGGTGTTGGGACAGGCACAGGTCACTCAATATTCCCATCAGGAAGAAGAATGAACCACAGGCTCAGCCTGCCCCCTGGAACCAGAATAGGGCCTGAAGCAATCCTGCGCTTTTGCGGCCAGCTCCCAAATAAGCGAGTTGACAAATGGAGCTCAGGGGCACTGCAATTCACAAACCTGCAGAGTGATAAATGATAACTCTCGTCCACAAATATATTGAGGGAAGGCAACGAAGAGGATTTGAAAGCAAGGCAGAATTGCAGGAAACTGTTTTCAGGAGGTAGATACGACTCGCCTTGAAAGCACATGAAAAGCGGCAAAGCGTTGACAATGAGGCCCTTGGCAAAAAAGGGCGTATGCGTTTTTTCCTGAATATATTCAGGAAAAAACGCATACGCCCTTTTTGGCCAACCAAGCAAGCCGGAAAGGCAAATCGGCGCTACAAAGAAGTCTCGCTTGCCAGCGGTCATAAGGGCCATGCTGAAAAAAGTGTAAAAACCAGAAATGCAGGACAGGCCATGGAGACATGGGAGCCTTGCTACGCTGATGGGCGGGATGGAAATTGCCAACAGCCACTCTGGAGAAGTGTACGCTGCGTCCTGAAACATGTAATAGACACAGCTGAGAGAGCATAGGGCACTTCCACTCATGGGCGTAGAAATCGGGAAACCTAAAAATCAACAAGACACAGGCACCCCAAAGTTTAGGGCTGCTCTGTTTCCAGAACCTCCACTTCGGTACACCTTAAATATCCCAGGAAAGAGAAAAATGGATAAAGAATTTGTGGTACTTATGCACAATGGAATATCACTCAGCCATGAAATCAGTGTCATAAGGCTAGTAGCAGCATGATGAGTGGATTTAGGGACGATGACTCTAAGTGAAGTAAGTCACACAGAAAAGGACACTTATCCTAAGATATCACTTATAGAGGGAATGTCAAAATCGCTACACCTGAACTGAATTCCAAAACAGAACAGAGTCACACATTTAGAAAACACACTATGGCTGCTTAACGGGAAAGGTGAGGTGGGGTGATGCATAAAACAAGGGTTTCAAATTAGCTCAGATACCGTTCCAGAAGCCAAATAGGTAATAGACAAGACCTACTCCCTGCTCAATGAACTGGACTCAACACCCCCTATTCACCGCCCAAGAATATATCTGACTAGGAAGAGTCTTAAAACCTATGTATTGATATCTCTCTGGAAGTGAATCAAGAGGGTGTAAAGCGGCATAAACACAGCAGGGAAAAGGAGCTAAACCCCATTATAAAAACAGATTACTTTAAAAAAAAACCCCATAAAACAAAGACAGTGAAAGAGAGAGAAATTCTTACAAAATCCGTTCAGGGGCTCTGATGCAACCTGGATTGACCATATCTAGACCCACAGCTGGATGAGACAGAAGGCTGGACACTCTTGGGGCTGAGAGGATTGCTGAGGTTGGGTGAGAAAATGCAGACCCTTTAAAGTAATAGTGCGTGGTACCCATGCCATGGGTCCCAAATCTCCAGGTTCAAGGGCATCTTCCTACATCGAAAACTGCCTGGGAAACCCAGAAGATGGTACACCGTGTGATCGGGAAAGGTTTCTAAAACGTACCTCATTTCTCCTCTCCTTGTGCTCGAGTTCGCCATTCCAGCCACTTCACTAACAATCTCCCTACTTGGAGAATCAGCACCGTTCACCTCCTATTTCGTACAGGTCGCAATTTGTCCTGAGGATGAACGGGAAGAGGGGGAACCAATGAGAGACTAGCTCTAGGTGTTGGGACAGGCACAGGTCACTCTATAGTCCCATCAGGAAGAAGAGTGAACCACAGGCTCAGCCTGCCCCCCGGAACCAGAATACGGCGTGAAGCAATCCTGCTCTTTTGCGGCCAGCTCCCAAAAAAGCGAGTTGACAAATGGAGCTCAGGGGCACTGCAATTCACAAACCTGCAGAGTTATAAATGATAACTCTCGTCCACAAATATATTGAGGGAAGGCAACGAAGAGGATTTGAAAGCAAGGCAGAAATGCAGGAAACAGATTTCAGGAGGTAGATTCGACTCGCCTTAAAAGCACTGAAAGGCGGCAAAGCGTTGACAATAAGGCCCTTGGCCAAAAAGGGCGTATGCGTTTTTTCCAGCTTATATTCAGGAAAAAATGCATACGCCCTTTTTGGCCGACCAAGCAAGCCGGAAAGGCCAATCGGCGCTACAAAGAACTCTCAATTGCCAGCGGTCAAAAGGGCCATGCTGAAAAAAGTGTAAAAACCAGAAATGCAGGACAGGCCATGCAGACATGGGAGCCTTGCTACGCTGATGGGCGGGATGGAAATTGCCAACAGCCACTCTGGAGAAGTGTACGCTGAGTCCTGAAACATGTAATAGACACAGATGAGAGAGAATAGGGCACTTCCACTCATGGGCGTAGAAATAGGGAAACCTAAAAATCAACAAGACACAGGCACCCCAAAGTTTAGGGCTGCTCTGTTTCCAAGAACCTCCACTTCGGTACACCCTAAATATCCCAGGAAAGAGAAAAATGGATAAAGAAGTTGTGGTACTTATGCACAATGGAATATCACTCAGCCATGAAATCAGTGTCATAAGGCTAGTAGCAGCATGATGAGTGGATTTAGGGACGATGACTCTAAGTGAAGTAAGTCACACAGAAAAGGACACTTATCCTAAGATATCACTTATAGAGGGAATGTCAAAATCGCTACACCTGAACTGAATTCCAAAACAGAACAGAGTCACACATTTATAAAACACACTATGGCTGCTTAACGGGAAAGGTGAGGTGGGGTGATGCATAAAACAAGGGTTTCAAATTAGCTCAGATACCGTTCCAGAAGCCAAATAGGTAATAGACAAGACCTACTCCCTGCTCAGTGAACTGGACTCAACACCCCCTATTCACCGCCCAAGAATATATCTGACTAGGAAGAGTCTTAAAACCTATGTATTGATATCTCTCTGGAAGTGAATCAAGAGGGTGTAAAGCGGCATAAACACAGCAGGGAAAAGCAGCTAAACACCATTATAAAAATAGATTACTTTAAAAAAAAACCCATAAAAAAAGACAGTGAAAGAGAGAGAAATTCTTACAAAATCCGATCAGGGGCTCTGATGCAACCTGGATTGACCATATCTAGACCCACAGCTGGATGAGACAGAAGGCTGGACACTCTTGGGGCTGAGAGGATTGGTGAGGTTGGGTGAGCAAATGCAGACCCTTTAAAGTAATACTGCGAGGTACCCATGTCATGGGTCCCAAATCTCCAGGTTCAAGGGCATCTTCCTACATCGAAAACATGCCTGGGAAACCCAGAAGATGGTACACCGTGTGATGGGGAAAGGTTTCTAAAACGCACCTCATTTCTCCTCTCCTTGTGCTCGGGTTCGCCATTCCAGCCGCTTCACTAACAATCTCCCTACTTGGAGAATCAGCACCGTAGACCTCCTGTTTCGTACAGGTCGCAAATTGTCCTGAGGATGAACGGGAAGAGGGGGAACCAATGAGAGACTAGCTCTAGGTGTTGGGACAGGCACAGGTCACTCAATATTCCCATCAGGAAGAAGAATGAACCACAGGCTCAGCCTGCCCCCTGGAACCAGAATAGGGCCTGAAGCAATCCTGCGCTTTTGCGGCCAGCTCCCAAATAAGCGAGTTGACAAATGGAGCTCAGGGGCACTGCAATTCACAAACCTGCAGAGTGATAAATGATAACTCTCGTCCACAAATATATTGAGGGAAGGCAACGAAGAGGATTTGAAAGCAAGGCAGAATTGCAGGAAACTGTTTTCAGGAGGTAGATACGACTCGCCTTGAAAGCACATGAAAAGCGGCAAAGCGTTGACAATGAGGCCCTTGGCAAAAAAGGGCGTATGCGTTTTTTCCTGAATATATTCAGGAAAAAACGCATACGCCCTTTTTGGCCAACCAAGCAAGCCGGAAAGGCAAATCGGCGCTACAAAGAAGTCTCGCTTGCCAGCGGTCATAAGGGCCATGCTGAAAAAAGTGTAAAAACCAGAAATGCAGGACAGGCCATGGAGACATGGGAGCCTTGCTACGCTGATGGGCGGGATGGAAATTGCCAACAGCCACTCTGGAGAAGTGTACGCTGCGTCCTGAAACATGTAATAGACACAGCTGAGAGAGCATAGGGCACTTCCACTCATGGGCGTAGAAATCGGGAAACCTAAAAATCAACAAGACACAGGCACCCCAAAGTTTAGGGCTGCTCTGTTTCCAGAACCTCCACTTCGGTACACCTTAAATATCCCAGGAAAGAGAAAAATGGATAAAGAATTTGTGGTACTTATGCACAATGGAATATCACTCAGCCATGAAATCAGTGTCATAAGGCTAGTAGCAGCATGATGAGTGGATTTAGGGACGATGACTCTAGGTGAAGTAAGTCACACAGAAAAGGACACTTATCCTAAGATATCACTTAGAGAGGGAATGTCAAAATCGCTACACCTGAACTGAATTCCAAAACAGAACAGAGTCACACATTTAGAAAACACACTATGGCTGCTTAACGGGAAAGGTGAGGTGGGGTGATGCATAAAACAAGGGTTTCAAATTAGCTCAGATACCGTTCCAGAAGCCACATATGTAATAGACAAGACCTACTCCCTGCTCAGTGAACTGGACTCAACACCCCCTATTCACCGCCCAAGAATATATCTGACTAGGAAGAGTCTTAAAACCTATGTATTGATATCTCTCTGGAAGTGAATCAAGAGGGTGTAAAGCGGCATAAACACAGCAGGGAAAAGCAGCTAAACCCCATTATAAAAATAGATTACTTAAAAAAACAACCCATAAAACAAAGACAGTGAAAGAGAGAGAAATTCTTACAAAATCCGTTCAGGGGCTCTGATGCAACTGGATTGACCATATCTAGACCCACAGCTGGATGAGACAGAAGGCTGGACACTCTTGGGGCTGAGAGGATTGGTGAGGTTGGGTGAGCAAACGCAGACCCTTTAAAGTAATAGTGCGTGGTACCCATGCCATGGGTCCCAAATCTCCAGGTTCAAGGGCATCTTCCTACATCGAAAACATGCCTGGGAAACCCAGAAGATGGTACACCGTGTGATGGGGAAAGGTTTCTAAAACGCACCTCATTTCTCCTCTCCTTGTGCTCGGGTTCGCCTTTCCAGCCGCTTCACTAACAATCTCCCTACTTGGAGAATCAGCACCGTTGACCTCCTGTTTCGTACAGGTCGCAATTTGTCCTGAGGATGAACGGGAAGAGGGGGAACCAATGAGAGACTAGCTCTAGGTGTTGGGACAGGCACAGGTCACTCAATATTCCCATCAGGAAGAAGAATGAACCACAGGCTCAGCCTGCCCCCTGGAACCAGAATAGGGCCTGAAGCAATCCTGCGCTTTTGCGGCCAGCTCCCAAATAAGCGAGTTGACAAATGGAGCTCAGGGGCACTGCAATTCACAAACCTGCAGAGTGATAAATGATAACTCTCGTCCACAAATATATTGAGGGAAGGCAACGAAGAGGATTTGAAAGCAAGGCAGAATTGCAGGAAACTGTTTTCAGGAGGTAGATACGACTCGCCTTGAAAGCACATGAAAAGCGGCAAAGAGTTGACAATGAGGCCCTTGGCAAAAAAGGGCGTATGCGTTTTTTCCTGAATATATTCAGGAAAAAACGCATACGCCCTTTTTGGCCAACCAAGCAAGCCGGAAAGGCAAATCGGCGCTACAAAGAAGTCTCGCTTGCCAGCGGTCATAAGGGCCATCCTGAAAAAAGTGTAAAAACCAGAAATGCAGGACAGGCCATGGAGACATGGGAGCCTTGCTACGCTGATGGGCGGGATGGAAATTGCCAACAGCCACTCTGGAGAAGTGTACGCTGCGTCCTGAAACATGTAATAGACACAGCTGAGAGAGCATAGGGCACTTCCACTCATGGGCGTAGAAATCGGGAAACCTAAAAATCAACAAGACACAGGCACCCCAAAGTTTAGGGCTGCTCTGTTTCCAGAACCTCCACTTCGGTACACCTTAAATATCGCAGGAAAGAGAAAAATGGATAAAGAATTTGTGGTACTTATGCACAATGGAATATCACTCAGCCATGAAATCAGTGTCATAAGGCTAGTAGCAGCATGATGAGTGGATTTAGGGACGATGACTCTAGGTGAAGTAAGTCACACAGAAAAGGACACTTATCCTAAGATATCACTTAGAGAGGGAATGTCAAAATCGCTACACCTGAACTGAATTCCAAAACAGAACAGAGTCACACATTTAGAAAACACACTATGGCTGCTTAACGGGAAAGGTGAGGTGGGGTGATGCATAAAACAAGGGTTTCAAATTAGCTCAGATACCGTTCCAGAAGCCACATATGTAATAGACAAGACCTACTCCCTGCTCAGTGAACTGGACTCAACACCCCCTATTCACCGCCCAAGAATATATCTGACTAGGAAGAGTCTTAAAACCTATGTATTGATATCTCTCTGGAAGTGAATCAAGAGGGTGTAAAGCGGCATAAACACAGCAGGGAAAAGCAGCTAAACCCCATTATAAAAATAGATTACTTAAAAAAACAACCCATAAAACAAAGACAGTGAAAGAGAGAGAAATTCTTACAAAATCCGTTCAGGGGCTCTGATGCAACTGGATTGACCATATCTAGACCCACAGCTGGATGAGACAGAAGGCTGGACACTCTTGGGGCTGAGAGGATTGGTGAGGTTGGGTGAGCAAACGCAGACCCTTTAAAGTAATAGTGCGTGGTACCCATGCCATGGGTCCCAAATCTCCAGGTTCAAGGGCATCTTCCTACATCGAAAACATGCCTGGGAAACCCAGAAGATGGTACACCGTGTGATGGGGAAAGGTTTCTAAAACGCACCTCATTTCTCCTCTCCTTGTGCTCGGGTTCGCCATTCCAGCCGCTTCACTAACAATCTCCCTACTTGGAGAATCAGCACCGTTGACCTCCTGTTTCGTACAGGTCGCAATTTGTCCTGAGGATGAACGGGAAGAGGGGGAACCAATGAGAGACTAGCTCTAGGTGTTGGGACAGGCACAGGTCACTCTATTTTCCCATCAGGAAGAAGAATGAACCAGAGGCTCAGCCTGCCCCCCGGAACCAGAATAGGGCCTGAAGCAATCCTGCGCTTTTGCGGCCAGCTCCCAAAAAAGCGAGTTGACAAATGGAGCTCAGGGGCACTGCAATTCACAAACCTGCAGAGTTATAAATGATAACTCTCGTCCACAAATATATTGAGGGAAGGCAACGAAGAGGATTTGAAAGCAAGGCAGAATTGCAGGAAACATATTTCAGAAGGTAGATTCGACTCGCCTTGAAAGCACATGAAAAGCGGCAAAGCGTTGACAATAAGGCCCTTGGCCAAAAAGGGCGTATGCGTTTTTTCCAGCTTATATTCAGGAAAAAATGCATACGCCCTTTTTGGCCGACCAAGCAAGCCGGAAAGGCCAATCGGCGCTACAAAGAACTCTCAATTGCCAGCGGTCAAAAGGGCCATGCTGAAAAAAGTGTAAAAACCAGAAATGCAGGACAGGCCATGCAGACATGGGAGCCTTGCTACGCTGATGGGCGGGATGGAAATTGCCAACAGCCACTCTGGAGAAGTGTACGCTGAGTCCTGAAACATGTAATAGACACAGATGAGAGAGAATAGGGCACTTCCACTCATGGGCGTAGAAATAGGGAAACCTAAAAATCAACAAGACACAGGCACCCCAAAGTTTAGGGCTGCTCTGTTTCCAAGAACCTCCACTTCGTTACACCTTAAATATCCCAGGAAAGAGAAAAATGGATAAAGAAGTTGTGGTACTTATGCACAATGGAATATCACTCAGCCATGAAATCAGTGTCATAAGGCTAGTAGCAGCATGATGAGTGGATTTAGGGACGATGACTCTAAGTGAAGTAAGTCACACAGAAAAGGACACTTATCCTAAGATATCACTTATAGAGGGAATGTCAAAATCGCTACACCTGAACTGAATTCCAAAACAGAACAGAGTCACACATTTATAAAACACACTATGGCTGCTTAACGGGAAAGGTGAGGTGGGGTGATGCATAAAACAAGGGTTTCAAATTAGCTCAGATACCGTTCCAGAAGCCAAATAGGTAATAGACAAGACCTACTCCCTGCTCAGTGAACTGGACTCAACACCCCCTATTCACCGCCCAAGAATATATCTGACTAGGAAGAGTCTTAAAACCTATGTATTGATATCTCTCTGGAAGTGAATCAAGAGGGTGTAAAGCGGCATAAACACAGCAGGGAAAAGCAGCTAAACCCCATTATAAAAATAGATTACTTTAAAAAAAAACCCATAAAAAAAGACAGTGAAAGAGAGAGAAATTCTTACAAAATCCGATCAGGGGCTCTGATGCAACCTGGATTGACCATATCTAGACCCACAGCTGGATGAGACAGAAGGCTGGACACTCTTGGGGCTGAGAGGATTGGTGAGGTTGGGTGAGCAAACGCAGACCCTTTAAAGTAATACTGCGAGGTACCCATGTCATGGGTCCCAAATCTCCAGGTTCAAGGGCATCTTCCTACATCGAAAACATGCCTGGGAAACCCAGAAGATGGTACACCGTGTGATCGGGAAAGGTTTCTAAAACGCACCTCATTTCTCCTCTCCTTGTGCTCGGGTTCGCCATTCCAGCCGCTTCACTAACAATCTCCCTACTTGGAGAATCAGCACCGTAGACCTCCTGTTTCGTACAGGTCGCAATTTGTCCTGAGGATGAACGGGAAGAGGGGGAACCAATGAGAGACTAGCTCTAGGTGTTGGGACAGGCACAGGTCACTCAATATTCCCATCAGGAAGAAGAATGAACCACAGGCTCAGCCTGCCCCCTGGAACCAGAATAGGGCCTGAAGCAATCCTGCGCTTTTGCGGCCAGCTCCCAAATAAGCGAGTTGACAAATGGAGCTCAGGGGCACTGCAATTCACAAACCTGCAGAGTGATAAATGATAACTCTCGTCCACAAATATATTGAGGGAAGGCAACGAAGAGGATTTGAAAGCAAGGCAGAATTGCAGGAAACTGTTTTCAGGAGGTAGATACGACTCGCCTTGAAAGCACATGAAAAGCGGCAAAGCGTTGACAATGAGGCCCTTGGCAAAAAAGGGCGTATGCGTTTTTTCCTGAATATATTCAGGAAAAAACGCATACGCCCTTTTTGGCCAACCAAGCAAGCCGGAAAGGCAAATCGGCGCTACAAAGAAGTCTCGCTTGCCAGCGGTCATAAGGGCCATGCTGAAAAAAGTGTAAAAACCAGAAATGCAGGACAGGCCATGGAGACATGGGAGCCTTGCTACGCTGATGGGCGGGATGGAAATTGCCAACAGCCACTCTGGAGAAGTGTACGCTGCGTCCTGAAACATGTAATAGACACAGCTGAGAGAGCATAGGGCACTTCCACTCATGGGCGTAGAAATCGGGAAACCTAAAAATCAACAAGACACAGGCACCCCAAAGTTTAGGGCTGCTCTGTTTCCAGAACCTCCACTTCGGTACACCTTAAATATCCCAGGAAAGAGAAAAATGGATAAAGAATTTGTGGTACTTATGCACAATGGAATATCACTCAGCCATGAAATCAGTGTCATAAGGCTAGTAGCAGCATGATGAGTGGATTTAGGGACGATGACTCTAGGTGAAGTAAGTCACACAGAAAAGGACACTTATCCTAAGATATCACTTAGAGAGGGAATGTCAAAATCGCTACACCTGAACTGAATTCCAAAACAGAACAGAGTCACACATTTAGAAAACACACGATGGCTGCTTAACGGGAAAGGTGAGGTGGGGTGATGCATAAAACAAGGGTTTCAAATTAGCTCAGATACCGTTCCAGAAGCCACATATGTAATAGACAAGACCTACTCCCTGCTCAGTGAACTGGACTCAACACCCCCTATTCACCGCCCAAGAATATATCTGACTAGGAAGAGTCTTAAAACCTATGTATTGATATCTCTCTGGAAGTGAATCAAGAGGGTGTAAAGCGGCATAAACACAGCAGGGAAAAGCAGCTAAACCCCATTATAAAAATAGATTACTTAAAAAAACAACCCATAAAACAAAGACAGTGAAAGAGAGAGAAATTCTTACAAAATCCGTTCAGGGGCTCTGATGCAACTGGATTGACCATATCTAGACCCACAGCTGGATGAGACAGAAGGCTGGACACTCTTGGGGCTGAGAGGATTGGTGAGGTTGGGTGAGCAAACGCAGACCCTTTAAAGTAATAGTGCGTGGTACCCATGCCATGGGTCCCAAATCTCCAGGTTCAAGGGCATCTTCCTACATCGAAAACATGCCTGGGAAACCCAGAAGATGGTACACCGTGTGATCGGGAAAGGTTTCTAAAACGCACCTCATTTCTCCTCTCCTTGTGCTCGGGTTCGCCATTCCAGCCGCTTCACTAACAATCTCCCTACTTGGAGAATCAGCACCGTTGACCTCCTGTTTCGTACAGGTCGCAATTTGTCCTGAGGATGAACGGGAAGAGGGGGAACCAATGAGAGACTAGCTCTAGGTGTTGGGACAGGCACAGGTCACTCTATTTTCCCATCAGGAAGAAGAATGAACCAGAGGCTCAGCCTGCCCCCCGGAACCAGAATAGGGCCTGAAGCAATCCTGCGCTTTTGCGGCCAGCTCCCAAAAAAGCGAGTTGACAAATGGAGCTCAGGGGCACTGCAATTCACAAACCTGCAGAGTTATAAATGATAACTCTCGTCCACAAATATATTGAGGGAAGGCAACGAAGAGGATTTGAAAGCAAGGCAGAATTGCAGGAAACATATTTCAGAAGGTAGATTCGACTCGCCTTGAAAGCACATGAAAAGCGGCAAAGCGTTGACAATGAGGCCCTTGGCCAAAAAGGGCGTATGCGTTTTTTCCTGAATATATTCAGGAAAAAACGCATACGCCCTTTTTGGCCAACCAAGCAAGCCAGAAAGGCAAATCGACGCTACAAAGAACTCTCGCTTGCCAGCGGTCTAAAGGGCCATGCTGAAAAAAGTGTAAAAACCAGAAATGCAGGACAGGCCATGGAGACATGGGAGCCTTGCTACGCTGATGGGCGGGATGGAAATTGCCAACAGCCACTCTGGAGAAGTGTACGCTGCGTCCTGAAACATGTAATAGACACATCTGAGAGAGAATAGGGCACTTCCACTCATGGGTGTAGAAATCGGGAAACCTAAAAATCAACAAGACACAGGCACCCCAAAGTTTAGGGCTGCTCTGTTTCCAAGAACCTCCACTTCGGTACACCTTAAATATCCCAGGAAAGAGAAAACTGGATAAAGAAGTTGTGGTACTTATGCACAATGGAATATCACTCAGCCATGAAATCAGTGTCATAAGGCTAGTAGCAGCATGATGAGTGGATTTAGGGACGATGACTCTAAGTGAAGTAAGTCACACAGAAAAGGACACTTATCCTAAGATATCACTTATAGAGGGAATGTCAAAATCGCTACACCTGAACTGAATTCCAAAACAGAACAGAGTCACACATTTAGAAAACACACTATGGCTGCTTAACGGGAAAGGTGAGGTGGGGTGATGCATAAAACAAGGGTTTCAAATTAGCTCAGATACCGTTCCAGAAGCCAAATAGGTAATAGACAAGACCTACTCCCTGCTCAATGAACTGGACTCAACACCCCCTATTCACCGCCCAAGAATATATCTGACTAGGAAGAGTCTTAAAACCTATGTATTGATATCTCTCTGGAAGTGAATCAAGAGGGTGTAAAGCGGCATAAACACAGCAGGGAAAAGGAGCTAAACCCCATTATAAAAACAGATTACTTTAAAAAAAAACCCCATAAAACAAAGACAGTGAAAGAGAGAGAAATTCTTACAAAATCCGTTCAGGGGCTCTGATGCAACCTGGATTGACCATATCTAGACCCACAGCTGGATGAGACAGAAGGCTGGACACTCTTGGGGCTGAGAGGATTGCTGAGGTTGGGTGAGAAAATGCAGACCCTTTAAAGTAATAGTGCGTGGTACCCATGCCATGGGTCCCAAATCTCCAGGTTCAAGGGCATCTTCCTACATCGAAAACTGCCTGGGAAACCCAGAAGATGGTACACCGTGTGATCGGGAAAGGTTTCTAAAACGTACCTCATTTCTCCTCTCCTTGTGCTCGAGTTCGCCATTCCAGCCACTTCACTAACAATCTCCCTACTTGGAGAATCAGCACCGTTCACCTCCTATTTCGTACAGGTCGCAATTTGTCCTGAGGATGAACGGGAAGAGGGGGAACCAATGAGAGACTAGCTCTAGGTGTTGGGACAGGCACAGGTCACTCTATAGTCCCATCAGGAAGAAGAGTGAACCACAGGCTCAGCCTGCCCCCCGGAACCAGAATACGGCGTGAAGCAATCCTGCTCTTTTGCGGCCAGCTCCCAAAAAAGCGAGTTGACAAATGGAGCTCAGGGGCACTGCAATTCACAAACCTGCAGAGTTATAAATGATAACTCTCGTCCACAAATATATTGAGGGAAGGCAACGAAGAGGATTTGAAAGCAAGGCAGAAATGCAGGAAACAGATTTCAGGAGGTAGATTCGACTCGCCTTAAAAGCACTGAAAGGCGGCAAAGCGTTGACAATAAGGCCCTTGGCCAAAAAGGGCGTATGCGTTTTTTCCAGCTTATATTCAGGAAAAAATGCATACGCCCTTTTTGGCCGACCAAGCAAGCCGGAAAGGCCACTCGGCGCTACAAAGAACTCTCAATTGCCAGCGGTCAAAAGGGCCATGCTGAAAAAAGTGTAAAAACCAGAAATGCAGGACAGGCCATGCAGACATGGGAGCCTTGCTACGCTGATGGGCGGGATGGAAATTGCCAACAGCCACTCTGGAGAAGTGTACGCTGCGTCCTGAAACATGTAATAGACACAGATGAGAGAGAATAGGGCACTTCCACTCATGGGCGTAGAAATCGGGAAACCTAAAAATCAACAAGACACAGGCACCCCAAAGTTTAGGGCTGCTCTGTTTCCAGAACCTCCACTTCGGTACACCTTAAATATCCCAGGAAAGAGAAAAATGGATAAAGAATTTGTGGTACTTATGCACAATGGAATATCACTCAGCCATGAAATCAGTGTCATAAGGCTAGTAGCAGCATGATGAGTGGATTTAGGGACGATGACTCTAGGTGAAGTAAGTCACACAGAAAAGGACACTTATCCTAAGATATCACTTAGAGAGGGAATGTCAAAATCGCTACACCTGAACTGAATTCCAAAACAGAACAGAGTCACACATTTAGAAAACACACGATGGCTGCTTAACGGGAAAGGTGAGGTGGGGTGATGCATAAAACAAGGGTTTCAAATTAGCTCAGATACCGTTCCAGAAGCCACATATGTAATAGACAAGACCTACTCCCTGCTCAGTGAACTGGACTCAACACCCCCTATTCACCGCCCAAGAATATATCTGACTAGGAAGAGTCTTAAAACCTATGTATTGATATCTCTCTGGAAGTGAATCAAGAGGGTGTAAAGCGGCATAAACACAGCAGGGAAAAGCAGCTAAACCCCATTATAAAAATAGATTACTTAAAAAAACAACCCATAAAACAAAGACAGTGAAAGAGAGAGAAATTCTTACAAAATCCGTTCAGGGGCTCTGATGCAACTGGATTGACCATATCTAGACCCACAGCTGGATGAGACAGAAGGCTGGACACTCTTGGGGCTGAGAGGATTGGTGAGGTTGGGTGAGCAAACGCAGACCCTTTAAAGTAATAGTGCGTGGTACCCATGCCATGGGTCCCAAATCTCCAGGTTCAAGGGCATCTTCCTACATCGAAAACATGCCTGGGAAACCCAGAAGATGGTACACCGTGTGATCGGGAAAGGTTTCTAAAACGCACCTCATTTCTCCTCTCCTTGTGCTCGGGTTCGCCATTCCAGCCGCTTCACTAACAATCTCCCTACTTGGAGAATCAGCACCGTTGACCTCCTGTTTCGTACAGGTCGCAATTTGTCCTGAGGATGAACGGGAAGAGGGGGAACCAATGAGAGACTAGCTCTAGGTGTTGGGACAGGCACAGGTCACTCTATTTTCCCATCAGGAAGAAGAATGAACCAGAGGCTCAGCCTGCCCCCCGGAACCAGAATAGGGCCTGAAGCAATCCTGCGCTTTTGCGGCCAGCTCCCAAAAAAGCGAGTTGACAAATGGAGCTCAGGGGCACTGCAATTCACAAACCTGCAGAGTTATAAATGATAACTCTCGTCCACAAATATATTGAGGGAAGGCAACGAAGAGGATTTGAAAGCAAGGCAGAATTGCAGGAAACATATTTCAGAAGGTAGATTCGACTCGCCTTGAAAGCACATGAAAAGCGGCAAAGCGTTGACAATGAGGCCCTTGGCCAAAAAGGGCGTATGCGTTTTTTCCTGAATATATTCAGGAAAAAACGCATACGCCCTTTTTGGCCAACCAAGCAAGCCAGAAAGGCAAATCGACGCTACAAAGAACTCTCGCTTGCCAGCGGTCTAAAGGGCCATGCTGAAAAAAGTGTAAAAACCAGAAATGCAGGACAGGCCATGGAGACATGGGAGCCTTGCTACGCTGATGGGCGGGATGGAAATTGCCAACAGCCACTCTGGAGAAGTGTACGCTGCGTCCTGAAACATGTAATAGACACATCTGAGAGAGAATAGGGCACTTCCACTCATGGGTGTAGAAATCGGGAAACCTAAAAATCAACAAGACACAGGCACCCCAAAGTTTAGGGCTGCTCTGTTTCCAAGAACCTCCACTTCGGTACACCTTAAATATCCCAGGAAAGAGAAAACTGGATAAAGAAGTTGTGGTACTTATGCACAATGGAATATCACTCAGCCATGAAATCAGTGTCATAAGGCTAGTAGCAGCATGATGAGTGGATTTAGGGACGATGACTCTAAGTGAAGTAAGTCACACAGAAAAGGACACTTATCCTAAGATATCACTTATAGAGGGAATGTCAAAATCGCTACACCTGAACTGAATTCCAAAACAGAACAGAGTCACACATTTAGAAAACACACTATGGCTGCTTAACGGGAAAGGTGAGGTGGGGTGATGCATAAAACAAGGGTTTCAAATTAGCTCAGATACCGTTCCAGAAGCCAAATAGGTAATAGACAAGACCTACTCCCTGCTCAATGAACTGGACTCAACACCCCCTATTCACCGCCCAAGAATATATCTGACTAGGAAGAGTCTTAAAACCTATGTATTGATATCTCTCTGGAAGTGAATCAAGAGGGTGTAAAGCGGCATAAACACAGCAGGGAAAAGGAGCTAAACCCCATTATAAAAACAGATTACTTTAAAAAAAAACCCCATAAAACAAAGACAGTGAAAGAGAGAGAAATTCTTACAAAATCCGTTCAGGGGCTCTGATGCAACCTGGATTGACCATATCTAGACCCACAGCTGGATGAGACAGAAGGCTGGACACTCTTGGGGCTGAGAGGATTGCTGAGGTTGGGTGAGAAAATGCAGACCCTTTAAAGTAATAGTGCGTGGTACCCATGCCATGGGTCCCAAATCTCCAGGTTCAAGGGCATCTTCCTACATCGAAAACTGCCTGGGAAACCCAGAAGATGGTACACCGTGTGATCGGGAAAGGTTTCTAAAACGTACCTCATTTCTCCTCTCCTTGTGCTCGAGTTCGCCATTCCAGCCACTTCACTAACAATCTCCCTACTTGGAGAATCAGCACCGTTCACCTCCTATTTCGTACAGGTCGCAATTTGTCCTGAGGATGAACGGGAAGAGGGGGAACCAATGAGAGACTAGCTCTAGGTGTTGGGACAGGCACAGGTCACTCTATAGTCCCATCAGGAAGAAGAGTGAACCACAGGCTCAGCCTGCCCCCCGGAACCAGAATACGGCGTGAAGCAATCCTGCTCTTTTGCGGCCAGCTCCCAAAAAAGCGAGTTGACAAATGGAGCTCAGGGGCACTGCAATTCACAAACCTGCAGAGTTATAAATGATAACTCTCGTCCACAAATATATTGAGGGAAGGCAACGAAGAGGATTTGAAAGCAAGGCAGAAATGCAGGAAACAGATTTCAGGAGGTAGATTCGACTCGCCTTAAAAGCACTGAAAGGCGGCAAAGCGTTGACAATAAGGCCCTTGGCCAAAAAGGGCGTATGCGTTTTTTCCAGCTTATATTCAGGAAAAAATGCATACGCCCTTTTTGGCCGACCAAGCAAGCCGGAAAGGCCACTCGGCGCTACAAAGAACTCTCAATTGCCAGCGGTCAAAAGGGCCATGCTGAAAAAAGTGTAAAAACCAGAAATGCAGGACAGGCCATGCAGACATGGGAGCCTTGCTACGCTGATGGGCGGGATGGAAATTGCCAACAGCCACTCTGGAGAAGTGTACGCTGCGTCCTGAAACATGTAATAGACACAGATGAGAGAGAATAGGGCACTTCCACTCATGGGCGTAGAAATAGGGAAACCTAAAAATCAACAAGACACAGGCACCCCAAAGTTTAGGGCTGCTCTGTTTCCGAGAACCTCCACTTCGGTACACCTTAAATATCCCAGGAAAGAGAAAAATGGATAAAGAAGTTGTGGTACTTATGCACAATGGAATATCACTCAGCCATGAAATCAGTGTCATAAGGCTAGTAGCAGCATGATGAGTGGATTTAGGGACGATGACTCTAGGTGAACTAAGTCACACAGAAAAGGACACTTATCCTAAGATATCACTTATAGAGGGAATGTCAAAATCGCTACACCTGAACTGAATTCCAAAACAGAACAGAGTCACACATTTATAAAACACACTATGGCTGCTTAACGGGAAAGGTGAGGTGGGGTGATGCATAAAACAAGGGTTTCAAATTAACTCAGATACCGTTCCAGAAGCCAAATAGGTAATAGACAAGACCTACTCCCTGCTCAATGAACTGGACTCAACACCCCCTATTCACCGCCCAAGAATATATCTGACTAGGAAGAGTCTTAAAACCTATGTATTGATATCTCTCTGGAAGTGAATCAAGAGGGTGTAAAGCGGCATAAACACAGCAGGGAAAAGCAGCTAAACCCCATTATAAAAACAGATTACTTTAAAAAAAAACCCCATAAAACAAAGACAGTGAAAGAGAGAGAAATTCTTACAAAATCCGTTCAGGGGCTCTGATGCAACCTGGATTGACCATATCTAGACCCACAGCTGGATGAGACAGAAGGCTGGACACTCTTGGGGCTGAGAGGATTGCTGAGGTTGGGTGAGAAAATGCAGACCCTTTAAAGTAATAGTGCGTGGTACCCATGCCATGGGTCCCAAATCTCCAGGTTCAAGGGCATCTTCCTACATCGAAAACTGCCTGGGAAACCCAGAAGATGGTACACCGTGTGATCGGGAAAGGTTTCTAAAACGTACCTCATTTCTCCTCTCCTTGTGCTCGAGTTCGCCATTCCAGCCACTTCACTAACAATCTCCCTACTTGGAGAATCAGCACCGTTCACCTCCTATTTCGTACAGGTCGCAATTTGTCCTGAGGATGAACGGGAAGAGGGGGAACCAATGAGAGACTAGCTCTAGGTGTTGGGACAGGCACAGGTCACTCTATAGTCCCATCAGGAAGAAGAGTGAACCACAGGCTCAGCCTGCCCCCCGGAACCAGAATACGGCGTGAAGCAATCCTGCTCTTTTGCGGCCAGCTCCCAAAAAAGCGAGTTGACAAATGGAGCTCAGGGGCACTGCAATTCACAAACCTGCAGAGTTATAAATGATAACTCTCGTCCACAAATATATTGAGGGAAGGCAACGAAGAGGATTTGAAAGCAAGGCAGAAATGCAGGAAACAGATTTCAGGAGGTAGATTCGACTCGCCTTAAAAGCACTGAAAGGCGGCAAAGCGTTGACAATAAGGCCCTTGGCCAAAAAGGGCGTATGCGTTTTTTCCAGCTTATATTCAGGAAAAAATGCATACGCCCTTTTTGGCCGACCAAGCAAGCCGGAAAGGCCAATCGGCGCTACAAAGAACTCTCAATTGCCAGCGGTCAAAAGGGCCATGCTGAAAAAAGTGTAAAAACCAGAAATGCAGGACAGGCCATGCAGACATGGGAGCCTTGCTACGCTGATGGGCGGGATGGAAATTGCCAACAGCCACTCTGGAGAAGTGTACGCTGAGTCCTGAAACATGTAATAGACACAGATGAGAGAGCATAGGGCACTTCCACTCATGGGCGTAGAAATAGGGAAACCTAAAAATCAACAAGACACAGGCACCCCAAAGTTTAGGGCTGCTCTGTTTCCAAGAACCTCCACTTCGGTACACCCTAAATATCCCAGGAAAGAGAAAAATGGATAAAGAAGTTGTGGTACTTATGCACAATGGAATATCACTCAGCCATGAAATCAGTGTCATAAGGCTAGTAGCAGCATGATGAGTGGATTTAGGGACGATGACTCTAAGTGAAGTAAGTCACACAGAAAAGGACACTTATCCTAAGATATCACTTATAGAGGGAATGTCAAAATCGCTACACCTGAACTGAATTCCAAAACAGAACAGAGTCACACATTTATAAAACACACTATGGCTGCTTAACGGGAAAGGTGAGGTGGGGTGATGCATAAAACAAGGGTTTCAAATTAGCTCAGATACCGTTCCAGAAGCCAAATAGGTAATAGACAAGACCTACTCCCTGCTCAGTGAACTGGACTCAACACCCCCTATTCACCGCCCAAGAATATATCTGACTAGGAAGAGTCTTAAAACCTATGTATTGATATCTCTCTGGAAGTGAATCAAGAGGGTGTAAAGCGGCATAAACACAGCAGGGAAAAGCAGCTAAACCCCATTATAAAAATAGATTACTTTAAAAAAAAACCCATAAAAAAAGACAGTGAAAGAGAGAGAAATTCTTACAAAATCCGATCAGGGGCTCTGATGCAACCTGGATTGACCATATCTAGACCCACAGCTGGATGAGACAGAAGGCTGGACACTCTTGGGGCTGAGAGGATTGGTGAGGTTGGGTGAGCAAATGCAGACCCTTTAAAGTAATACTGCGAGGTACCCATGTCATGGGTCCCAAATCTCCAGGTTCAAGGGCATCTTCCTACATCGAAAACATGCCTGGGAAACCCAGAAGATGGTACACCGTGTGATCGGGAAAGGTTTCTAAAACGCACCTCATTTCTCCTCTCCTTGTGCTCGGGTTCGCCATTCCAGCCGCTTCACTAACAATCTCCCTACTTGGAGAATCAGCACCGTAGACCTCCTGTTTCGTACAGGTCGCAAATTGTCCTGAGGATGAACGGGAAGAGGGGGAACCAATGAGAGACTAGCTCTAGGTGTTGGGACAGGCACAGGTCACTCAATATTCCCATCAGGAAGAAGAATGAACCACAGGCTCAGCCTGCCCCCTGGAACCAGAATAGGGCCTGAAGCAATCCTGCGCTTTTGCGGCCAGCTCCCAAATAAGCGAGTTGACAAATGGAGCTCAGGGGCACTGCAATTCACAAACCTGCAGAGTGATAAATGATAACTCTCGTCCACAAATATATTGAGGGAAGGCAACGAAGAGGATTTGAAAGCAAGGCAGAATTGCAGGAAACTGTTTTCAGGAGGTAGATACGACTCGCCTTGAAAGCACATGAAAAGCGGCAAAGCGTTGACAATGAGGCCCTTGGCAAAAAAGGGCGTATGCGTTTTTTCCTGAATATATTCAGGAAAAAACGCATACGCCCTTTTTGGCCAACCAAGCAAGCCGGAAAGGCAAATCGGCGCTACAAAGAAGTCTCGCTTGCCAGCGGTCATAAGGGCCATGCTGAAAAAAGTGTAAAAACCAGAAATGCAGGACAGGCCATGGAGACATGGGAGCCTTGCTACGCTGATGGGCGGGATGGAAATTGCCAACAGCCACTCTGGAGAAGTGTACGCTGCGTCCTGAAACATGTAATAGACACAGCTGAGAGAGCATAGGGCACTTCCACTCATGGGCGTAGAAATCGGGAAACCTAAAAATCAACAAGACACAGGCACCCCAAAGTTTAGGGCTGCTCTGTTTCCAGAACCTCCACTTCGGTACACCTTAAATATCCCAGGAAAGAGAAAAATGGATAAAGAATTTGTGGTACTTATGCACAATGGAATATCACTCAGCCATGAAATCAGTGTCATAAGGCTAGTAGCAGCATGATGAGTGGATTTAGGGACGATGACTCTAGGTGAAGTAAGTCACACAGAAAAGGACACTTATCCTAAGATATCACTTAGAGAGGGAATGTCAAAATCGCTACACCTGAACTGAATTCCAAAACAGAACAGAGTCACACATTTAGAAAACACACTATGGCTGCTTAACGGGAAAGGTGAGGTGGGGTGATGCATAAAACAAGGGTTTCAAATTAGCTCAGATACCGTTCCAGAAGCCACATATGTAATAGACAAGACCTACTCCCTGCTCAGTGAACTGGACTCAACACCCCCTATTCACCGCCCAAGAATATATCTGACTAGGAAGAGTCTTAAAACCTATGTATTGATATCTCTCTGGAAGTGAATCAAGAGGGTGTAAAGCGGCATAAACACAGCAGGGAAAAGCAGCTAAACCCCATTATAAAAATAGATTACTTAAAAAAACAACCCATAAAACAAAGACAGTGAAAGAGAGAGAAATTCTTACAAAATCCGTTCAGGGGCTCTGATGCAACTGGATTGACCATATCTAGACCCACAGCTGGATGAGACAGAAGGCTGGACACTCTTGGGGCTGAGAGGATTGGTGAGGTTGGGTGAGCAAACGCAGACCCTTTAAAGTAATAGTGCGTGGTACCCATGCCATGGGTCCCAAATCTCCAGGTTCAAGGGCATCTTCCTACATCGAAAACATGCCTGGGAAACCCAGAAGATGGTACACCGTGTGATGGGGAAAGGTTTCTAAAACGCACCTCATTTCTCCTCTCCTTGTGCTCGGGTTCGCCTTTCCAGCCGCTTCACTAACAATCTCCCTACTTGGAGAATCAGCACCGTTGACCTCCTGTTTCGTACAGGTCGCAATTTGTCCTGAGGATGAACGGGAAGAGGGGGAACCAATGAGAGACTAGCTCTAGGTGTTGGGACAGGCACAGGTCACTCAATATTCCCATCAGGAAGAAGAATGAACCACAGGCTCAGCCTGCCCCCTGGAACCAGAATAGGGCCTGAAGCAATCCTGCGCTTTTGCGGCCAGCTCCCAAATAAGCGAGTTGACAAATGGAGCTCAGGGGCACTGCAATTCACAAACCTGCAGAGTGATAAATGATAACTCTCGTCCACAAATATATTGAGGGAAGGCAACGAAGAGGATTTGAAAGCAAGGCAGAATTGCAGGAAACTGTTTTCAGGAGGTAGATACGACTCGCCTTGAAAGCACATGAAAAGCGGCAAAGCGTTGACAATGAGGCCCTTGGCAAAAAAGGGCGTATGCGTTTTTTCCTGAATATATTCAGGAAAAAACGCATACGCCCTTTTTGGCCAACCAAGCAAGCCGGAAAGGCAAATCGGCGCTACAAAGAAGTCTCGCTTGCCAGCGGTCATAAGGGCCATGCTGAAAAAAGTGTAAAAACCAGAAATGCAGGACAGGCCATGGAGACATGGGAGCCTTGCTACGCTGATGGGCGGGATGGAAATTGCCAACAGCCACTCTGGAGAAGTGTACGCTGCGTCCTGAAACATGTAATAGACACAGCTGAGAGAGCATAGGGCACTTCCACTCATGGGCGTAGAAATCGGGAAACCTAAAAATCAACAAGACACAGGCACCCCAAAGTTTAGGGCTGCTCTGTTTCCAGAACCTCCACTTCGGTACACCTTAAATATCCCAGGAAAGAGAAAAATGGATAAAGAATTTGTGGTACTTATGCACAATGGAATATCACTCAGCCATGAAATCAGTGTCATAAGGCTAGTAGCAGCATGATGAGTGGATTTAGGGACGATGACTCTAAGTGAAGTAAGTCACACAGAAAAGGACACTTATCCTAAGATATCACTTATAGAGGGAATGTCAAAATCGCTACACCTGAACTGAATTCCAAAACAGAACAGAGTCACACATTTAGAAAACACACTATGGCTGCTTAACGGGAAAGGTGAGGTGGGGTGATGCATAAAACAAGGGTTTCAAATTAGCTCAGATACCGTTCCAGAAGCCAAATAGGTAATAGACAAGACCTACTCCCTGCTCAATGAACTGGACTCAACACCCCCTATTCACCGCCCAAGAATATATCTGACTAGGAAGAGTCTTAAAACCTATGTATTGATATCTCTCTGGAAGTGAATCAAGAGGGTGTAAAGCGGCATAAACACAGCAGGGAAAAGGAGCTAAACCCCATTATAAAAACAGATTACTTTAAAAAAAAACCCCATAAAACAAAGACAGTGAAAGAGAGAGAAATTCTTACAAAATCCGTTCAGGGGCTCTGATGCAACCTGGATTGACCATATCTAGACCCACAGCTGGATGAGACAGAAGGCTGGACACTCTTGGGGCTGAGAGGATTGCTGAGGTTGGGTGAGAAAATGCAGACCCTTTAAAGTAATAGTGCGTGGTACCCATGCCATGGGTCCCAAATCTCCAGGTTCAAGGGCATCTTCCTACATCGAAAACTGCCTGGGAAACCCAGAAGATGGTACACCGTGTGATCGGGAAAGGTTTCTAAAACGTACCTCATTTCTCCTCTCCTTGTGCTCGAGTTCGCCATTCCAGCCACTTCACTAACAATCTCCCTACTTGGAGAATCAGCACCGTTCACCTCCTATTTCGTACAGGTCGCAATTTGTCCTGAGGATGAACGGGAAGAGGGGGAACCAATGAGAGACTAGCTCTAGGTGTTGGGACAGGCACAGGTCACTCTATAGTCCCATCAGGAAGAAGAGTGAACCACAGGCTCAGCCTGCCCCCCGGAACCAGAATACGGCGTGAAGCAATCCTGCTCTTTTGCGGCCAGCTCCCAAAAAAGCGAGTTGACAAATGGAGCTCAGGGGCACTGCAATTCACAAACCTGCAGAGTTATAAATGATAACTCTCGTCCACAAATATATTGAGGGAAGGCAACGAAGAGGATTTGAAAGCAAGGCAGAAATGCAGGAAACAGATTTCAGGAGGTAGATTCGACTCGCCTTAAAAGCACTGAAAGGCGGCAAAGCGTTGACAATAAGGCCCTTGGCCAAAAAGGGCGTATGCGTTTTTTCCAGCTTATATTCAGGAAAAAATGCATACGCCCTTTTTGGCCGACCAAGCAAGCCGGAAAGGCCAATCGGCGCTACAAAGAACTCTCAATTGCCAGCGGTCAAAAGGGCCATGCTGAAAAAAGTGTAAAAACCAGAAATGCAGGACAGGCCATGCAGACATGGGAGCCTTGCTACGCTGATGGGCGGGATGGAAATTGCCAACAGCCACTCTGGAGAAGTGTACGCTGAGTCCTGAAACATGTAATAGACACAGATGAGAGAGAATAGGGCACTTCCACTCATGGGCGTAGAAATAGGGAAACCTAAAAATCAACAAGACACAGGCACCCCAAAGTTTAGGGCTGCTCTGTTTCCAAGAACCTCCACTTCGGTACACCCTAAATATCCCAGGAAAGAGAAAAATGGATAAAGAAGTTGTGGTACTTATGCACAATGGAATATCACTCAGCCATGAAATCAGTGTCATAAGGCTAGTAGCAGCATGATGAGTGGATTTAGGGACGATGACTCTAAGTGAAGTAAGTCACACAGAAAAGGACACTTATCCTAAGATATCACTTATAGAGGGAATGTCAAAATCGCTACACCTGAACTGAATTCCAAAACAGAACAGAGTCACACATTTATAAAACACACTATGGCTGCTTAACGGGAAAGGTGAGGTGGGGTGATGCATAAAACAAGGGTTTCAAATTAGCTCAGATACCGTTCCAGAAGCCAAATAGGTAACAGACAAGACCTACTCCCTGCTCAGTGAACTGGACTCAACACCCCCTATTCACCGCCCAAGAATATATCTGACTAGGAAGAGTCTTAAAACCTATGTATTGATATCTCTCTGGAAGTGAATCAAGAGGGTGTAAAGCGGCATAAACACAGCAGGGAAAAGCAGCTAAACACCATTATAAAAATAGATTACTTTAAAAAAAAACCCATAAAAAAAGACAGTGAAAGAGAGAGAAATTCTTACAAAATCCGATCAGGGGCTCTGATGCAACCTGGATTGACCATATCTAGACCCACAGCTGGATGAGACAGAAGGCTGGACACTCTTGGGGCTGAGAGGATTGGTGAGGTTGGGTGAGCAAATGCAGACCCTTTAAAGTAATACTGCGAGGTACCCATGTCATGGGTCCCAAATCTCCAGGTTCAAGGGCATCTTCCTACATCGAAAACATGCCTGGGAAACCCAGAAGATGGTACACCGTGTGATCGGGAAAGGTTTCTAAAACGCACCTCATTTCTCCTCTCCTTGTGCTCGGGTTCGCCATTCCAGCCGCTTCACTAACAATCTCCCTACTTGGAGAATCAGCACCGTAGACCTCCTGTTTCGTACAGGTCGCAAATTGTCCTGAGGATGAACGGGAAGAGGGGGAACCAATGAGAGACTAGCTCTAGGTGTTGGGACAGGCACAGGTCACTCAATATTCCCATCAGGAAGAAGAATGAACCACAGGCTCAGCCTGCCCCCTGGAACCAGAATAGGGCCTGAAGCAATCCTGCGCTTTTGCGGCCAGCTCCCAAATAAGCGAGTTGACAAATGGAGCTCAGGGGCACTGCAATTCACAAACCTGCAGAGTGATAAATGATAACTCTCGTCCACAAATATATTGAGGGAAGGCAACGAAGAGGATTTGAAAGCAAGGCAGAATTGCAGGAAACTGTTTTCAGGAGGTAGATACGACTCGCCTTGAAAGCACATGAAAAGCGGCAAAGCGTTGACAATGAGGCCCTTGGCAAAAAAGGGCGTATGCGTTTTTTCCTGAATATATTCAGGAAAAAACGCATACGCCCTTTTTGGCCAACCAAGCAAGCCGGAAAGGCAAATCGGCGCTACAAAGAAGTCTCGCTTGCCAGCGGTCATAAGGGCCATGCTGAAAAAAGTGTAAAAACCAGAAATGCAGGACAGGCCATGGAGACATGGGAGCCTTGCTACGCTGATGGGCGGGATGGAAATTGCCAACAGCCACTCTGGAGAAGTGTACGCTGCGTCCTGAAACATGTAATAGACACAGCTGAGAGAGCATAGGGCACTTCCACTCATGGGCGTAGAAATCGGGAAACCTAAAAATCAACAAGACACAGGCACCCCAAAGTTTAGGGCTGCTCTGTTTCCAGAACCTCCACTTCGGTACACCTTAAATATCCCAGGAAAGAGAAAAATGGATAAAGAATTTGTGGTACTTATGCACAATGGAATATCACTCAGCCATGAAATCAGTGTCATAAGGCTAGTAGCAGCATGATGAGTGGATTTAGGGACGATGACTCTAGGTGAAGTAAGTCACACAGAAAAGGACACTTATCCTAAGATATCACTTAGAGAGGGAATGTCAAAATCGCTACACCTGAACTGAATTCCAAAACAGAACAGAGTCACACATTTAGAAAACACACTATGGCTGCTTAACGGGAAAGGTGAGGTGGGGTGATGCATAAAACAAGGGTTTCAAATTAGCTCAGATACCGTTCCAGAAGCCACATATGTAATAGACAAGACCTACTCCCTGCTCAGTGAACTGGACTCAACACCCCCTATTCACCGCCCAAGAATATATCTGACTAGGAAGAGTCTTAAAACCTATGTATTGATATCTCTCTGGAAGTGAATCAAGAGGGTGTAAAGCGGCATAAACACAGCAGGGAAAAGCAGCTAAACCCCATTATAAAAATAGATTACTTAAAAAAACAACCCATAAAACAAAGACAGTGAAAGAGAGAGAAATTCTTACAAAATCCGTTCAGGGGCTCTGATGCAACTGGATTGACCATATCTAGACCCACAGCTGGATGAGACAGAAGGCTGGACACTCTTGGGGCTGAGAGGATTGGTGAGGTTGGGTGAGCAAACGCAGACCCTTTAAAGTAATAGTGCGTGGTACCCATGCCATGGGTCCCAAATCTCCAGGTTCAAGGGCATCTTCCTACATCGAAAACATGCCTGGGAAACCCAGAAGATGGTACACCGTGTGATGGGGAAAGGTTTCTAAAACGCACCTCATTTCTCCTCTCCTTGTGCTCGGGTTCGCCTTTCCAGCCGCTTCACTAACAATCTCCCTACTTGGAGAATCAGCACCGTTGACCTCCTGTTTCGTACAGGTCGCAATTTGTCCTGAGGATGAACGGGAAGAGGGGGAACCAATGAGAGACTAGCTCTAGGTGTTGGGACAGGCACAGGTCACTCAATATTCCCATCAGGAAGAAGAATGAACCACAGGCTCAGCCTGCCCCCTGGAACCAGAATAGGGCCTGAAGCAATCCTGCGCTTTTGCGGCCAGCTCCCAAATAAGCGAGTTGACAAATGGAGCTCAGGGGCACTGCAATTCACAAACCTGCAGAGTGATAAATGATAACTCTCGTCCACAAATATATTGAGGGAAGGCAACGAAGAGGATTTGAAAGCAAGGCAGAATTGCAGGAAACTGTTTTCAGGAGGTAGATACGACTCGCCTTGAAAGCACATGAAAAGCGGCAAAGCGTTGACAATGAGGCCCTTGGCAAAAAAGGGCGTATGCGTTTTTTCCTGAATATATTCAGGAAAAAACGCATACGCCCTTTTTGGCCAACCAAGCAAGCCGGAAAGGCAAATCGGCGCTACAAAGAAGTCTCGCTTGCCAGCGGTCATAAGGGCCATGCTGAAAAAAGTGTAAAAACCAGAAATGCAGGACAGGCCATGGAGACATGGGAGCCTTGCTACGCTGATGGGCGGGATGGAAATTGCCAACAGCCACTCTGGAGAAGTGTACGCTGCGTCCTGAAACATGTAATAGACACAGCTGAGAGAGCATAGGGCACTTCCACTCATGGGCGTAGAAATCGGGAAACCTAAAAATCAACAAGACACAGGCACCCCAAAGTTTAGGGCTGCTCTGTTTCCAGAACCTCCACTTCGGTACACCTTAAATATCCCAGGAAAGAGAAAAATGGATAAAGAATTTGTGGTACTTATGCACAATGGAATATCACTCAGCCATGAAATCAGTGTCATAAGGCTAGTAGCAGCATGATGAGTGGATTTAGGGACGATGACTCTAAGTGAAGTAAGTCACACAGAAAAGGACACTTATCCTAAGATATCACTTATAGAGGGAATGTCAAAATCGCTACACCTGAACTGAATTCCAAAACAGAACAGAGTCACACATTTAGAAAACACACTATGGCTGCTTAACGGGAAAGGTGAGGTGGGGTGATGCATAAAACAAGGGTTTCAAATTAGCTCAGATACCGTTCCAGAAGCCAAATAGGTAATAGACAAGACCTACTCCCTGCTCAATGAACTGGACTCAACACCCCCTATTCACCGCCCAAGAATATATCTGACTAGGAAGAGTCTTAAAACCTATGTATTGATATCTCTCTGGAAGTGAATCAAGAGGGTGTAAAGCGGCATAAACACAGCAGGGAAAAGGAGCTAAACCCCATTATAAAAACAGATTACTTTAAAAAAAAACCCCATAAAACAAAGACAGTGAAAGAGAGAGAAATTCTTACAAAATCCGTTCAGGGGCTCTGATGCAACCTGGATTGACCATATCTAGACCCACAGCTGGATGAGACAGAAGGCTGGACACTCTTGGGGCTGAGAGGATTGCTGAGGTTGGGTGAGAAAATGCAGACCCTTTAAAGTAATAGTGCGTGGTACCCATGCCATGGGTCCCAAATCTCCAGGTTCAAGGGCATCTTCCTACATCGAAAACTGCCTGGGAAACCCAGAAGATGGTACACCGTGTGATCGGGAAAGGTTTCTAAAACGTACCTCATTTCTCCTCTCCTTGTGCTCGAGTTCGCCATTCCAGCCACTTCACTAACAATCTCCCTACTTGGAGAATCAGCACCGTTCACCTCCTATTTCGTACAGGTCGCAATTTGTCCTGAGGATGAACGGGAAGAGGGGGAACCAATGAGAGACTAGCTCTAGGTGTTGGGACAGGCACAGGTCACTCTATAGTCCCATCAGGAAGAAGAGTGAACCACAGGCTCAGCCTGCCCCCCGGAACCAGAATACGGCGTGAAGCAATCCTGCTCTTTTGCGGCCAGCTCCCAAAAAAGCGAGTTGACAAATGGAGCTCAGGGGCACTGCAATTCACAAACCTGCAGAGTTATAAATGATAACTCTCGTCCACAAATATATTGAGGGAAGGCAACGAAGAGGATTTGAAAGCAAGGCAGAAATGCAGGAAACAGATTTCAGGAGGTAGATTCGACTCGCCTTAAAAGCACTGAAAGGCGGCAAAGCGTTGACAATAAGGCCCTTGGCCAAAAAGGGCGTATGCGTTTTTTCCAGCTTATATTCAGGAAAAAATGCATACGCCCTTTTTGGCCGACCAAGCAAGCCGGAAAGGCCAATCGGCGCTACAAAGAACTCTCAATTGCCAGCGGTCAAAAGGGCCATGCTGAAAAAAGTGTAAAAACCAGAAATGCAGGACAGGCCATGCAGACATGGGAGCCTTGCTACGCTGATGGGCGGGATGGAAATTGCCAACAGCCACTCTGGAGAAGTGTACGCTGAGTCCTGAAACATGTAATAGACACAGATGAGAGAGAATAGGGCACTTCCACTCATGGGCGTAGAAATAGGGAAACCTAAAAATCAACAAGACACAGGCACCCCAAAGTTTAGGGCTGCTCTGTTTCCAAGAACCTCCACTTCGGTACACCCTAAATATCCCAGGAAAGAGAAAAATGGATAAAGAAGTTGTGGTACTTATGCACAATGGAATATCACTCAGCCATGAAATCAGTGTCATAAGGCTAGTAGCAGCATGATGAGTGGATTTAGGGACGATGACTCTAAGTGAAGTAAGTCACACAGAAAAGGACACTTATCCTAAGATATCACTTATAGAGGGAATGTCAAAATCGCTACACCTGAACTGAATTCCAAAACAGAACAGAGTCACACATTTATAAAACACACTATGGCTGCTTAACGGGAAAGGTGAGGTGGGGTGATGCATAAAACAAGGGTTTCAAATTAGCTCAGATACCGTTCCAGAAGCCAAATAGGTAATAGACAAGACCTACTCCCTGCTCAGTGAACTGGACTCAACACCCCCTATTCACCGCCCAAGAATATATCTGACTAGGAAGAGTCTTAAAACCTATGTATTGATATCTCTCTGGAAGTGAATCAAGAGGGTGTAAAGCGGCATAAACACAGCAGGGAAAAGCAGCTAAACACCATTATAAAAATAGATTACTTTAAAAAAAAACCCATAAAAAAAGACAGTGAAAGAGAGAGAAATTCTTACAAAATCCGATCAGGGGCTCTGATGCAACCTGGATTGACCATATCTAGACCCACAGCTGGATGAGACAGAAGGCTGGACACTCTTGGGGCTGAGAGGATTGGTGAGGTTGGGTGAGCAAATGCAGACCCTTTAAAGTAATACTGCGAGGTACCCATGTCATGGGTCCCAAATCTCCAGGTTCAAGGGCATCTTCCTACATCGAAAACATGCCTGGGAAACCCAGAAGATGGTACACCGTGTGATCGGGAAAGGTTTCTAAAACGCACCTCATTTCTCCTCTCCTTGTGCTCGGGTTCGCCATTCCAGCCGCTTCACTAACAATCTCCCTACTTGGAGAATCAGCACCGTAGACCTCCTGTTTCGTACAGGTCGCAAATTGTCCTGAGGATGAACGGGAAGAGGGGGAACCAATGAGAGACTAGCTCTAGGTGTTGGGACAGGCACAGGTCACTCAATATTCCCATCAGGAAGAAGAATGAACCACAGGCTCAGCCTGCCCCCTGGAACCAGAATAGGGCCTGAAGCAATCCTGCGCTTTTGCGGCCAGCTCCCAAATAAGCGAGTTGACAAATGGAGCTCAGGGGCACTGCAATTCACAAACCTGCAGAGTGATAAATGATAACTCTCGTCCACAAATATATTGAGGGAAGGCAACGAAGAGGATTTGAAAGCAAGGCAGAATTGCAGGAAACTGTTTTCAGGAGGTAGATACGACTCGCCTTGAAAGCACATGAAAAGCGGCAAAGCGTTGACAATGAGGCCCTTGGCAAAAAAGGGCGTATGCGTTTTTTCCTGAATATATTCAGGAAAAAACGCATACGCCCTTTTTGGCCAACCAAGCAAGCCGGAAAGGCAAATCGGCGCTACAAAGAAGTCTCGCTTGCCAGCGGTCATAAGGGCCATGCTGAAAAAAGTGTAAAAACCAGAAATGCAGGACAGGCCATGGAGACATGGGAGCCTTGCTACGCTGATGGGCGGGATGGAAATTGCCAACAGCCACTCTGGAGAAGTGTACGCTGCGTCCTGAAACATGTAATAGACACAGCTGAGAGAGCATAGGGCACTTCCACTCATGGGCGTAGAAATCGGGAAACCTAAAAATCAACAAGACACAGGCACCCCAAAGTTTAGGGCTGCTCTGTTTCCAGAACCTCCACTTCGGTACACCTTAAATATCCCAGGAAAGAGAAAAATGGATAAAGAATTTGTGGTACTTATGCACAATGGAATATCACTCAGCCATGAAATCAGTGTCATAAGGCTAGTAGCAGCATGATGAGTGGATTTAGGGACGATGACTCTAGGTGAAGTAAGTCACACAGAAAAGGACACTTATCCTAAGATATCACTTAGAGAGGGAATGTCAAAATCGCTACACCTGAACTGAATTCCAAAACAGAACAGAGTCACACATTTAGAAAACACACTATGGCTGCTTAACGGGAAAGGTGAGGTGGGGTGATGCATAAAACAAGGGTTTCAAATTAGCTCAGATACCGTTCCAGAAGCCACATATGTAATAGACAAGACCTACTCCCTGCTCAGTGAACTGGACTCAACACCCCCTATTCACCGCCCAAGAATATATCTGACTAGGAAGAGTCTTAAAACCTATGTATTGATATCTCTCTGGAAGTGAATCAAGAGGGTGTAAAGCGGCATAAACACAGCAGGGAAAAGCAGCTAAACCCCATTATAAAAATAGATTACTTAAAAAAACAACCCATAAAACAAAGACAGTGAAAGAGAGAGAAATTCTTACAAAATCCGTTCAGGGGCTCTGATGCAACTGGATTGACCATATCTAGACCCACAGCTGGATGAGACAGAAGGCTGGACACTCTTGGGGCTGAGAGGATTGGTGAGGTTGGGTGAGCAAACGCAGACCCTTTAAAGTAATAGTGCGTGGTACCCATGCCATGGGTCCCAAATCTCCAGGTTCAAGGGCATCTTCCTACATCGAAAACATGCCTGGGAAACCCAGAAGATGGTACACCGTGTGATGGGGAAAGGTTTCTAAAACGCACCTCATTTCTCCTCTCCTTGTGCTCGGGTTCGCCTTTCCAGCCGCTTCACTAACAATCTCCCTACTTGGAGAATCAGCACCGTTGACCTCCTGTTTCGTACAGGTCGCAATTTGTCCTGAGGATGAACGGGAAGAGGGGGAACCAATGAGAGACTAGCTCTAGGTGTTGGGACAGGCACAGGTCACTCAATATTCCCATCAGGAAGAAGAATGAACCACAGGCTCAGCCTGCCCCCTGGAACCAGAATAGGGCCTGAAGCAATCCTGCGCTTTTGCGGCCAGCTCCCAAATAAGCGAGTTGACAAATGGAGCTCAGGGGCACTGCAATTCACAAACCTGCAGAGTGATAAATGATAACTCTCGTCCACAAATATATTGAGGGAAGGCAACGAAGAGGATTTGAAAGCAAGGCAGAATTGCAGGAAACTGTTTTCAGGAGGTAGATACGACTCGCCTTGAAAGCACATGAAAAGCGGCAAAGCGTTGACAATGAGGCCCTTGGCAAAAAAGGGCGTATGCGTTTTTTCCTGAATATATTCAGGAAAAAACGCATACGCCCTTTTTGGCCAACCAAGCAAGCCGGAAAGGCAAATCGGCGCTACAAAGAAGTCTCGCTTGCCAGCGGTCATAAGGGCCATGCTGAAAAAAGTGTAAAAACCAGAAATGCAGGACAGGCCATGGAGACATGGGAGCCTTGCTACGCTGATGGGCGGGATGGAAATTGCCAACAGCCACTCTGGAGAAGTGTACGCTGCGTCCTGAAACATGTAATAGACACAGCTGAGAGAGCATAGGGCACTTCCACTCATGGGCGTAGAAATCGGGAAACCTAAAAATCAACAAGACACAGGCACCCCAAAGTTTAGGGCTGCTCTGTTTCCAGAACCTCCACTTCGGTACACCTTAAATATCCCAGGAAAGAGAAAAATGGATAAAGAATTTGTGGTACTTATGCACAATGGAATATCACTCAGCCATGAAATCAGTGTCATAAGGCTAGTAGCAGCATGATGAGTGGATTTAGGGACGATGACTCTAGGTGAAGTAAGTCACACAGAAAAGGACACTTATCCTAAGATATCACTTAGAGAGGGAATGTCAAAATCGCTACACCTGAACTGAATTCCAAAACAGAACAGAGTCACACATTTAGAAAACACACTATGGCTGCTTAACGGGAAAGGTGAGGTGGGGTGATGCATAAAACAAGGGTTTCAAATTAGCTCAGATACCGTTCCAGAAGCCACATATGTAATAGACAAGACCTACTCCCTGCTCAGTGAACTGGACTCAACACCCCCTATTCACCGCCCAAGAATATATCTGACTAGGAAGAGTCTTAAAACCTATGTATTGATATCTCTCTGGAAGTGAATCAAGAGGGTGTAAAGCGGCATAAACACAGCAGGGAAAAGCAGCTAAACCCCATTATAAAAATAGATTACTTAAAAAAACAACCCATAAAACAAAGACAGTGAAAGAGAGAGAAATTCTTACAAAATCCGTTCAGGGGCTCTGATGCAACTGGATTGACCATATCTAGACCCACAGCTGGATGAGACAGAAGGCTGGACACTCTTGGGGCTGAGAGGATTGGTGAGGTTGGGTGAGCAAATGCAGACCCTTTAAAGTAATAGTGCGTGGTACCCATGCCATGGGTCCCAAATCTCCAGGTTCAAGGGCATCTTCCTACATCGAAAACATGCCTGGGAAACCCAGAAGATGGTACACCGTGTGATGGGGAAAGGTTTCTAAAACGCACCTCATTTCTCCTCTCCTTGTGCTCGGGTTCGCCATTCCAGCCGCTTCACTAACAATCTCCCTACTTGGAGAATCAGCACCGTTGACCTCCTGTTTCGTACAGGTCGCAATTTGTCCTGAGGATGAACGGGAAGAGGGGGAACCAATGAGAGACTAGCTCTAGGTGTTGGGACAGGCACAGGTCACTCTATTTTCCCATCAGGAAGAAGAATGAACCACAGGCTCAGCCTGCCCCCCGGAACCAGAATAGGGCCTGAAGCAATCCTGCGCTTTTGCGGCCAGCTCCCAAAAAAGCGAGTTGACAAATGGAGCTCAGGGGCACTGCAATTCACAAACCTGCAGAGTTATAAATGATAACTCTCGTCCACAAATATATTGAGGGAAGGCAACGAAGAGGATTTGAAAGCAAGGCAGAATTGCAGGAAACATATTTCAGAAGGTAGATTCGACTCGCCTTGAAAGCACATGAAAAGCGGCAAAGCGTTGACAATAAGGCCCTTGGCCAAAAAGGGCGTATGCGTTTTTTCCAGCTTATATTCAGGAAAAAATGCATACGCCCTTTTTGGCCGACCAAGCAAGCCGGAAAGGCCAATCGGCGCTACAAAGAACTCTCAATTGCCAGCGGT